>NC_091477.1:120805813-120931264 GCF_036971445.1 Narcine bancroftii | reverse complement strand
TGGGGAAGGGGGGAGAGGAGGGGGGGGAGGAGGAGAGGAGGGGGGGAAGGGGGAGAGGAGGGGGGGGAGGGGGAGAGGAGGGGGGGAAGGGGGAGAGGAGGGGGGGAGGAGGAGAGGAGGGGGGGAAGGGGGAGAGGAGGGGGGGAAGGGGGAGAGGAGGGGGGGAGGGGGAGAGGAGGGGGGGAGGAGGAGAGGAGGGGGGGAAGGGGGAGAGGAGGGGGGGGAGGGGGAGAGGAGGGGGGGAGGGGGAGAGGAGGGGGGGAGGGGGAGAGGGGGAGAGGAGGGGGGAGGAGGAGAGGAGGGGGGGAGGAGGAGAGGAGGGGGGGAGGAGGAGAGGAGGGGGGCGGGGGAGGAGGGGGGCGGGGGAGGGGGGGGGGCGGGGGAGGCGGGGGGCGGGGGAGGGGGGTGGGTTGAGGGGTGGAAGCGGGGGGTGGGTTGAAAGGTGGAAGCTTCCCTTTCCCCCAGTGATGATGTTCTCCCCACTGAGCCCCTCAGCAGAGTTTCTGTGCTCAACACCGGCAGCCCCTCTCTGTTGTGTCCAAAGTAAGACAGGGGTGGGGTGGGGGGAGAGCTGTGGAAAGAGAGGGATGGGGGCAAGGTAGCTGGAGACCATGAGAAGCGGGGTAGAGGGTGGGGTTTCGTGCTCCCAGGTATGGGGGTTGTTCTGACGCCAGACCACTGAGTCCGGTCATGGGACCATGCGTTGCCGGGGGTTGGATTTGGTGTGAGAGCGGCCAGCGGGGCTGGTCTCCAGTCTTTGCCCAGAGTTGGGAGGTGGCCGGGCAGTGGGGAGCAGCGTCTTCTCCCCGGGGGTGGGGGGAGGGGGGGTTAGGTGGCCGGGCTTGGGGACCGGAGCAGAACCCTGGTTGGGGGGGGGGGGGGGGTGTAGGCTCATCTGTAGCCCCAGCAGGAAAATGGCGGAACGTATTTGTGTGGGACAGCCCTGGGATTATTGGGCTCGGGGACCGTGTGCTGCATTCCCCCCACCCCTCCTCTGCCCCTGCACCCCAGGTCCATCCCGGTGCTGGGACACGTGCCAGCTTGCTGGCTGATCAAACCCTCCTGTCCTTCATGCACCAGGGGCTGCAGTGGCTGAAACCTCTGTGAGCCAGCCGCCTTTAACCTACCCCAATCCTCTCTTGTATTTGAAATGGGGGAATGAGCGGTGGGGGGGTGGGGGAGGTTGGTGAGGACCCAGAAGCGAAGGTGAAATGTTCAGAATTGCAGGAATCTGCCCATAATTGGGATCAGAACGGAGGGTCAACATCGATGGGCTGAAGGGACTGCTTCTTTCTGGTTTCGCTCTGTGGCTGCAGAGGCGGAAGAAACAGGACCAGGAGTCTGCCATCCGGCTTGTCGAGCCTCCTCTGCCATTCACTGTTCATCTGGCCGTGGGCTCCGCTCCACCTCCTGTTCCCTATAACCCTTAATTCCCCTGCTATGTAATGACAGAGGTGGTGAGGCCCAAGGTGCAAGCTTTCAGTAGCTGAGAATAGAAGGGAAACCATTCTGGTGTCATGCACTTAGAAGGTAAACTTGATCTTTTGCAGATCAAGGGAGGGACAGTTAGCGGAATGCTATTATAACACCAGCGATCCGATGCTGTCTGTAAGGAGTTTGTGTACGTTCTACCAGTGACTTGTGTGGGTTTCTTCAGGGTTCTCTGGTTTCCTCCCACCCTCCAAAGACGTACGTGGTTTGTCATTTAGTTGGTGACGTGGGTGTATTTGGGTGGCGTGGGCAAGAAGGGCCTGTTACCCTGCTGTATCTAAATTAATAACTAAATGATGTGAGAGGGCAGAAAGAGGCAGTCCTCATTACCTCAGTCAAAGGGGCTGCCTCTCACAGTGTCACTAGCTCTGATACAGTCTATCTCCAGCACTTTTTGGATGTTCGTCACAGTCTCAAGAGGAGGGGTAAGCCATTGAGGACTGAGATGCAGAGAAACCTGTTTCGTTGTTTCATTGAGAATTCTTCTGTGAACTGACCAACAGGTTATCTTGAGCATTATATACAGCTTTGTGTAGAGCACATTTACAGAGTGCAGGATTACAGTGAAAAGGAAGATCAATGATCACCAAGAAAGGGCAGAGTAAGAGCACTGTTGATGGGTTCATTCAGGAGCCTGATGGCTGCGTGGACAAGCCAATCTTTAAGCCTGTTAGTAAGTGATTTCACATTCTTGAACTTTCTCCCCGAAGGGAGATGAGTGTGTCCGGGATGTGACTGGTCCTTCAGTGCTTCAGCTGCCTTTCCCAGGCAATGGGGGATGTAGATGGAGTCCATGAAAGGGAAGAACATTTGCGTGATGTTCTGTAATCACCATCTTCTACAGCTTCTAATCTTGAACAGAGCTCACTGCAATGCATCCAACAAGTCTGCTTTCACTCAGAGTTGTGAACTTGTTCATCTTCCCGTCACAAGAAGTTGTTGAGGCCGGCTCATTAGATACATCGAGACCCCTGTTATCTGGTAATTATGGGGATTGGTAGATGGTAGATAAGTGAATTTCCTGCATGATCGTGAACTAATGACGAACCGTGTTGAGTTTAAGCTTCTATATTTTTACCTATTATGCAATTTTTAAATTTTTTAAATTTTATTCTTATTTTTTTGCCAGTTGCTTGAATTCTGGATAAAAGACCTATGGGATGCTGGGATTCATTAATAATGTGATTGAATTCAGGAGTAGAACAGTCACGTTACTGCTCTACAAATCTCTGGTGAGACCACACTAGAGAATTGTGTTCCATTCTGGTCACCTCATTCCAGGAAGGATGGGGGAAGCTATGGAGAGGAGGCAGAGGAGATTTGCCAGGATGTTGCTTGGATTGGGAAACAAGTCTTATGAGGCAAGGTTGGCAGAGCTGGGACTTTTCTGTTTGGAGCAAGGAAGGATGAGAGGAGACTTGATAGAGATCTACAAGATTATGAGACGCATAGATAGGGTGGACAGACAGCGCCTGTTTCCCAGGGCAGGAATAGCAAACACCAGAGGACATCTGTACAAAGTTGGGGGGAGACATCAGAGGTACTTTTTTTTTTGCACAGAATGTTGTGGGAGCCTGGAATGTTTTGCTGGGATGGTGGTGGAGGCAGAAACATTAGGGAGATTTAAGAGACTCTTAGCCACATGGATGAAAGAAAAATAGAGAGTTATGGGGTAGAGAGGGTTTAATACTTTTTTCCAAGGAAGGAATATATGGGTTGGCTGAAGGACCTGTACTTTGCTGCATCCTAGTTCCACAGGGGTTTTGCCTGTATTCAGGAGTTGGATTTATCCCTTTGGCTAAAGGGATCATGGTGTTTGGAGAGAAAGCAGGAATAGGGGACAGACTACATGATTAGCCACAATTGTATTGAATAGAGAAGCATATTTGAAGGGCTGAATATTCTCCTCATGCACCTATTTTCAATGGTGAAGAATCTTGGCAATACTTAATACAGTTGGATCAATAACAACATGGATTTGAGGCGTGGATAGGACTGATATCTGTAGTGTATGTTCATCTGTCAATTATAGGACCAACGATTACAGTCTGTCACTATAACTGTAGACACAAGAAAGGAAATCAGAACACCTTGCCCTTCTCTCTATGTGAAAACGTCCCAGGTCTAGATTTGACAAGTGTTGAACTAATAAATCATGTGACTGATTATGGAGGGGAAAGGGATAAGTTTTATGGAGAGTCTTGAAGGAAGGGGGGAAAAAGGCAAGTGGAGGGGGGTAGGGAGGGAATTTCTGAAGGCACCTGTTCCCAATTTTGGATTTAAGGCTTTCACAAGAGGACATAACTGAAGGAGTATTCAGATTTTGGCTTGATAAAGTTACAGTGATTGGAACATGAGAAACCGGAGCAGAATTGGTCATCTGGCCCATCAAACCTGCATCAACATTCAATATGATAATGGCTGATCTAGGTGTGGACTCAGCTCCACATACCTGCCTGCATCCTATAACCTCTAATTCCCCCACTATTCAAAAAAAATCTGTTCTTTAAATGCATTCAGCAAGGGAGCCTCTACTGCCTCCTTGGGCAGAGATTTCCACAGAAGGGATGAGGTCTCTGAGGGATTAGATTACAGAGAAGGATCGCTAAAAATTAAGGCCTTACCAGACCAGAAGCCACCATTTCCAGCAGAGAATGATGAGCAATTTCCATTTATCTTGCATTTTAACACAGAACCTACCCCTGTGACCACAGGAAATGCTCCACTTGTGCCCACACCCTCTCCCTCCCCACCATTCGGGGCTCCAAACAGTCCTTCCAAGTGAAGCAACACTTGTGAATCTGCAGAGGTCACCTACTGCATCCGGCGCTCCTATTGCGATTTCTTCTACATTGGAGAGATTGCACGCAGACTGGGAGACCACTTCATTGAGCACCTTGGTTCTGTCTGCTACATTAGCGGGGTCCCCCAGTAGCCACCCAGTTTAAATTCCCTGTCCCATTCCCTTTCCAACATGTCTGTCATGGTCTCATGCACTGTCAAATTGGAGGAACAACACCTCGTATTCCCTCTGGGCACCCTCTAACCGATGGCATGAGCACTAACTTCTCCGGTTTCCATTAGCTGCCCTCTTTCTCCCCCCCTCTCCCCAACTCCATGACTCCTTTCCTCTAGCCCTGTCTTTCTCTCTCTCTCTCTCTCTCCCTTTTCCCTCTGTCTCCTTTACCTGAGCCAACCCCCCTTCCCCTATCAATTCTCACTCTTTCCTGCTCTCTTCCCCATGTCCAAGTATCACCTTTTGCCTGCTGGTCTGTATTCTTCTCCCTGCTTTTTATGTTATTCTGACACTGGCTGCTTTCCTCATATTTTGAGGATGGTTTCAGAACCGAAACGTCGGTAATATATCTTTACCTCCTATGGACGCTGTGAGACCTCCTGAACTATTTACTTGGAGGAGAGTTGTCAAACTTGGACTGACATTCTGGCAGATTAGGAAATATTAGGGCAGATGTCTGAAATCTTGATCAGTAGTCAAAACACAGAAATGCTGGAGGAACTCGGCCAATCTCGCAACCTCCATAGGAGGTAAAGATATATTACCGACGTTTTGGGCCTGAGCCCTTCAGAAATGATAGAAATGGCAGATGTTGCACATTTCCATGGTTGGGGATCAGAGTTGGGTGGTTAATCGGGTAATTAGTCGATGAAACTCAACTCCGAGATGAGCATTGTTCCAATGCTGTGGAGAGTATGGTTCCACTTCAGTCATTTGCAAGGTGAAGGGATGGAGTTAGAGGTCCCAGACTCCAATTTAAAATGAGGATTCAAGTGAACAGTGCACAAAGGTGCTGGAGAAGCTTGCCTGGAATTTCCATTAACCCCCCCCACCCCGTCCCCCACTGGTCTCCATTTTCCTCCCCCTTGTCTCCTTTCCTCTAGCTCCCCAACTCCCTTCCCTTCCATCTCCTTTCAGAGAGCTACACTCTGCCCACCACTTCTCAGTTTCTTTCTCTTCTACCCTCCCTCCTGCATCCACCTGTTACCCCTTGCATGTTAGCCTGTGCTCCTTCCTCCTCTCCTCTGCCCCCCCACCTTTTTTTATTCAGGCATCTACCTGTTTTTCCAAATTCTCATCGTGGGGCACAGGCCCAAAAAGCCAGTTGCCTTCCTATCGATGCTGCGTGTACTGCTGAGTTTCTTTTGTATATTGCATTAAGCTCTAGCATCTGCAGATTGTCTTGTTCAATTCAAGACAACACCCTTGATCTTCTAAGTATTGAGTTGGAGGATGTTTTGCCAGATGCCACATTCTTACACCAGTATAAAGTAGAAGAGCGCAATTAATAGAGCTACAGTGAAAATCAATTTGTATCAAGAAAGGGTTCATTCAGGAGCCTGATGGCTGTAGGAAAGCATGTTGGTGTGTGGGGTTGAGCCTGTTGGTGTACGCTGTTGAGCCGCCTTCCTGACGGAAGAAGGGAGTGTGTCCAGGGTGTGACGGGTCCTTCAGTGCATCGGCTGCTTTCCCCGGTAGATGGAGTCCATGGAGGGGAGGGAAGTTTGCTTGATGCTCTGAGCTGCATTCACCACCTTCTGGAGCTTCTGATCTTGAGCAGACCAGTGTGGTGCATCCAGCAAGGCTGCTCTCAATGGTACATCTGTAGAAGTTGTTGGAGGAACATGTCGAACTTCCTCCATCTTCTCAGGAAGTTGACACATACATGCTTTTTTTTGACCATCGTGACAACATGCCAGACCCAAGTTGGGCCACTTGAAGCTGTCTACTCTTTCCACCTCTGCACCACTGATGCTCAACTGCACAGTTTGAGCAAGGTACAATAACACTGCAGCATCGGTCATGGCTGCTACTGAAAGTGTGAACAGTGTGTCTGAGATGTGGTTCGCGGAGGACGTTGTATGGAGAATATCCATGAATCGAATGGTTTTATTATCACGTCCCAAAATTACAGTAAAAAGCTTTGTTTTGCAAATCAACATGCACACCAAGCACTGACAAATGAACAAGGCAAGTGTGAGGTGCAGTGAAACAGGAAAAATACAAAAACATCCACAGGAAAGTAAATATTAAAAAAAAGATAATGCAAGATCTTTTACCAATGAGAGGTCCATTTAAGAGTCTGATGACGGCAGGGAAAAAGAAATCTGCCTCGAATCTGGAGCTCTGTTTTCAAACATGATGGTGCAGGAGAGAAGAGCGCATGGCAGGGCTAGGTCCTTTAATGTGCCAGCAATTGTCTCTGAGACAGCTGAAATGTAGCATGTGGGTGACTGGGAGAATTTTTAAATTCCAAGAGAAAGAGATCTAGGAATGAAGTTCCCATGATCTGAAATTCACAGGAAGACGGTTCAAAATAACTGCGTCCAGAGGTAACAAAGTTTGTGATTTTAGTTTTCAATTTAGACATACAGCATGGTAACCGGCCCTTCCATGCCACCCAATCACACCCAATTAACCTACAACCCCTGTACGTTTTGAAGGGTGGGAGGATACGGAGCACCCGGAAGTCACCCACACAGTCACAGGTACAAACCCCTTACAGACAGCACAGAATTCGAACCTGGGTCACTGGTGCGTTAATAGCATTGCGCCAACTGCTATTCAGCGTAACAAAATTGAAACTTCTGGAAGAAGGAAGTGCCTGTGGGAGAAAAATGGAGTTGCTGCTTCAGGTCATCAACACCGATTTTTGAGAGGTCTTTGAGCAGAAATTTTAACTCCTCTCTCCACGGATGCTGCCTGACTTGCCGAGTGTTTCCCACACTTTCTCCTTTTGTTTCAGGCAAGTGTTCGGATTGTGTTTCTGTTTGTGTGGATGCAAGTGAGGAAGTGGGTGACCAGAATCTTCATTCTGATCTTGGTGCCACCTTGACTGAATTGGTGGAACGGCTCTCTGTGGTGCACTGAGACTTGAACTCTCAATCACATGTTCTAATCCAAACCACGCTCACAGAATTAAAATTTCCTGTGTCGCTGCAGGCTGTTCTTTAATGAGTTTTGGCCTTCACAACACAGATGAAATACTAAATGAATAATCTCAGTTTGGAGGTCAACGGGTGGCCAGTAGAATGGGTGGGGGTGGAGGTGGGGGGGGGCATGCTGTTATAATGATGCAGAGTATGTGGACAGAATTATGCTGTGTGTGTAAGACATGTTCCTGACTTAAAATTGATTTAACACCTTCCCCTCCTGAAGGTGAGCTGGGTTTAAAATAAAAAAAATGTAGACATACTGCATGGTAACAGGCCCTTACGGCCCACGAGCTCAGACCCAATTGACCTACAAACCCCGTACATTTTGAAGGGTGGGAGGAAACCTACGCAGACACAGGGAGAACGTACAAACTCCTTGCAGACAGCGCAGGATTTGAGCTGTGGTCACTGGTGCTGTTCCAAGTGTTGTGCTCACTGCTATGCAAACAGTGCTGCTCTTCACTTGAATGACAATGCCCATAAAAAGGGGCATGATATTTGGAACAGTTCCAGCTGACTGCAGTGCAAGGGAAATTGTGGAATTTCCATTGGGAAATAGTGTGGTGTTGGAGATGGCTGGCACTGGAATCTCTGGTCACTGGCAGTGAAACAGCTGCCTTGCAGTTTTTGTGTGTTTGAATGAAGTATTGAAACACAGACCAGGAAACGGGGAGGGAGGGAGAAGTAGATGAGACGCCCCTTGTGCCTGCTGCGCCATCAAGGTGACTGCCTAACTGAATTTGGGTCTGCTCTGCTTCGTGCGTGTTTCTCCCCACCACCCCCAACAGAAGCTCTCCACTCTCCTGCAGTATAAAAATGCATGTCAGCCTGGATAATGATTAATCTCTTGGAGTAGCTGCTGAGGACGACTTGCTGTCCTGTGCTGGTTTAAACCCTGACGTGGGATCCACAGTCAGCTAGTTGTTCACTGGAAAAGGTTGTGAGCTCCTTCCACCTCTCCTGCTCGTCTTTCACGTGGTCCCACGGAAGTGATTCCAGGTGTTCTGCACCTTGCTAGGTTCCATGGCCCCAAATCTCCCCCTCCCCGGCCCACACAGGCTCAGCCCAGGAATTTTTAACAATTTGAAATAGGCTTTTCATAACTTCCTGGACCTTGTCCTCCTTGAAACTTCTTTCAGTGGCAGAGCCCAGGGAGGAGTGCTTATTTCTGTCTTCTCATGTTGACCTTGGCGTTGATGTGGCCTGACCATCAGAGTTGGTCAAATGCGATCCATATCTTGAGGCTTGAGAAAGAACCCTGGCATTCATTGGTCTATTGTGCACTTATTAGAGTTTATTGTCATATACACAAGTACAAAGTATAGATGCATGACCATTCCTACTTTTTGCATATGTTACATCCAGTATGCAAGACATACCATCAACCCTAGCTGTAGCAAAAAAATGTATTATGTCAGCCTGGAAATTAGAAGACAACTTGAGAATACAACAATGGTATATAGAAATGAATAAATGTATTCCATTAGAAAAAAATAACATATAATTTAAGAAATAATATTACAATATTTGAACAAATATGGAAGCCATACATGAAACATAATAGAGAAAACCTACCGGGGACATCTACCACCTAAAATGACAGAAGGAGAAGAGAATGAAAAGAACTGACTCAGTGGAATTTCTTGTTTGTTTTTATTGAGTGACAACATTGTTTGACTGGTTTAATGTATCTTAGATTATGAACTTTAAATGAAAAGGGAGGGGAGGTAGGGAGGGTGGGAGGGGAAGAGGGAGGGGGGGAGAAAACGACACTGTATATATTTGAAAAGGAAAATGTATGTATCTTGATCAATGTGGTTTATGGTGTGAAAAATTAAAAAAAACAATAGAATAAATCAAATTGCTGCAATTTGCCATGAGATGTCCATACTTTCTCCAGGTGTGTATGTCTATCTTGGAAGGATTGTCCACTGAGTCCGTGTGGGTGGAAGTGAGAAACAGGATGGGAGTGATCACTCTTTTGGGAGAAATCTATAGGCCCCAAAATAGCCCGTGGAATACCGAGGAATACATAAGTAGGCAGATTGTGAAGTGGTGCAGGAATAACTAGGTGGTTGTTATGGGAGACTTCAACTTCCCTAATATTGACTGGCAAGAGGGATAGATGGAGCAGAATTTGTCAGGTACATTCAAGAATGCCTTGCCCAATGAGAGAAAAGGCCACACTGGATCTAGTACTGGTTAATGACCCTGGTCAGGTGACTGACCTCTCTGTAGAGGGGCATTTCGGTGAAAGTGACCAAAATTCCCTGAGCATCAGAGAATTTATTGTCAGGAACAAGTCATGAAATTCAGTGTTCTGTGGCAGCATCGTAGAGCAAACGTTCACATTATAACCATCTTACAACATTACCATAAAAATCTTCTTTCTTTTCTTTGGCTTGGCTTCGCGGACGAAGATTTATGGAGGGGTGATGTCCACGTCATCTGTAGGCTCGTTTGTGGCTGACAAGTCCGATGCGGGACAGGCAGACACGGTTGCAGCGGCTGCAGGGGAAAATTGGTTGGTTGGGGTTGGGTGTTGGGTTTTTCCTCCTTTGCCTTTTGTCAGTGAGGTGGGCTCTACAGTCTTCTTCAAAGGAGGTTGCTGCCCGCCAAACTGTGAGGTGCCAAGATGCACGGTTTGAGGCGATATCAGCCCACTGGCGGTGGTCAATGTGGCAGGCACCAAGAGATTTCTTTAGTCGGTCCTTGTACCTCTTCTTTGGTGCACCTCTGTCACGGTGGCCATTGGAGAGCTCGCCATATAACACAATCTTGGGAAGGTGATGGTCCTCCATTCTGGAGACGTGACCCACCCAGCGCAGCTGGATCTTCAGCAGCGTGGACTCGATGCTGTCGGCCTCTGCCATCTCGAGTACTTCGATGTTAGGGATGAAGTCACTCCAATGAATGTTGAGGATGGAGCGGAGACAACACTGGTGGAAGCGTTCTAGGAGCCGTAGGTGATGCCGGTAGAGGACCCATGATTCGGAGCCGAACAGGAGTGTGGGTATGACAACGGCTCTGTATACGCTAATCTTTGTGAGGTTTTTCAGTTGGTTGTTTTTCCAGACTCTTTTGTGTAGTCTTCCAAAGGCGCTATTTGCCTTGGCGAGTCTGTTGTCTATCTCGTTGTCGATCCTTGCATCCAATAAAATGGTGCAACCGAGATAGGTAAACTGGTTAACCGTTTTGAGTTTTGTGTGCCTGATGGAGATGTGGGGGGGCTGGTAGTCATGGTGGGGAGCTGGCTGATGGAGGACCTCAGTTTTCTTCAGGCTGACTTCCAGGCCAAACATTTTGGCAGTTTCCGCAAAACAGGACGTCAAGCGCTGAAGAGCTGGCTCTGAATGGGCAACTAAAGCGGCATCGTCTGCAAAGAGTAGTTCACGGACAAGTTTCTCTTGTGTCTTGGTGTGAGCTTGCAGGCGCCTCAGATTGAAGAGACTGCCATCCGTGCGGTACCGGATGTAAACAGCGTCTTCATTGTTGAGGTCTTTCATGGCTTGTTTCAGCATCATTCTGAAGAAGATTGAAAAGAGGGTTGGTGTGAGAACGCAGCCTTGCTTCACGCCATTGTTAATGGAGAAGGGTTCAGAGAGCTCATTGCTGTATCTGACCCGACCTTGTTGGTTTTCGTGCAGTTGGATAACCATGTTGAGGAACTTTGGGGGGCATCCGAGGCGCTCTAGTATTTGCCAAAGCCCTTTCCTACTCACGGTGTTGAAGGCTTTGGTGAGGTCAACAAAGGTGATGTAGAGTTCTTTGTTTTGTTCTCTGCACTTTTCTTGGAGCTGTCTGAGGGCAAAGACCATGTCAGTAGTTCTTCTGTTTGCGCGAAAAAGCTGGATGAGGTCCTCACCCGGGAAGAGACATATAAGGCAATTGAACAACTGAAAAGTGTCAAAGCAGCAGGTATGGATGGAATCCCCCCCAGAGGTCTGGAAGGCTGGCGGCAAAACTCTGCATGCCAAACTGAATGAGTTTTTCAAGCTCTGCTGGGACCAAGGAAAGCTGCCTCAGGACCTTCGTGATGCCATCATCATCACCCTGTACAAAAACAAAGGCGAGAAATCAGACTCCTCAAACTACAGGGGAATCACGTTGCTCTCCATTGCAAGCAAAATCTTCGCTAGGTTCTCCTAAATAGAATAATACCTAGTGTCGCCGAAAATGTTCTCCCAGGATCACAGTGCAGCTTTCGCGCAAACAGAGGAACTACTGACATGGTCTTTGCCCTCAGAGAGCTCCAAGAAAAGTGCAGAGAACTCTAAAAATAATGGTGCATAAAAAGTAAGGCAGTGGCTTTGGTTCATTGATTATTCAGGAATCTGATGGCAGCGGGGAAGAAGCTGTTCTTGTGCTGTTGCGAGCTTGTCTTCAGGCTCCTTTTTCCCCGATGGTAGCAGAGTGAAGAGGGCATGACCTGGGTGGTTGAGGGACTTGGAGGATAGAGGCTGCTTTTTTAAGACACCGCCTCATGTAGATGTCCTCGATGGAGTGAAGTCTGGTGCCCGTGATGTTGCAGGCCGAGTTAACAACCCTCTGGATTTTAATCTTGACCTGAGTGTTGGTGGCTCCATACCAGCCAGTGATGCTACTAACCAGAATGCTCTCCACGTTACACCTGTAGAAGTTTACGAGAGTCTTTGCTGACGTACCGAATCTCCTCAAACACCTCACAAAGTATATCCGCTGGCGAGCCTTCTTCAACAGGACAGATCCTCAGAGATGGTGAAACCCAGGAATTTGAAGTTGATCCTCTCCACTACTGAGCCTTCGATGAGGACTGGGTTGTGTTCCCCCGACTTCCTTTTCCATAGTGTAGCTATGGACAATGTTAGGAGTAGACCTAGTAGTAGTGTTTAATTGGGGAAGGACTCATTACAATGGGATGAGCCAGGAATTGGGGGAAGTAAATGGGAATGGAAAAGCACAGAAATAATGTGAAGGATGTTTTGAGACCACTTGCACGGGGTTCTGGATGGATTTATCTCCCTGAAACTTGGAAAGGATGGTTGGATAAGGGATCTGTGGTGGACAAGATGTGAGACAACTAATTCAGAGGAAGAAGGAAGCCTACAGAAGATGTAGGAAGCAAAAGACAGGAGTGGCTCATGGGACTTGGATGGCAGCCAGGAAGGAACTTAAGGACTTGGCACGCAGAAGCCTTGGCATGAAGGGTGAGTGAAACCCCTAAGGGGTTCTGTGCATACATGAAGAGTAGAAGGATAATGAGAGTGAAGGATAAAGGAGGCAATGTGCACAAGGAGACACATCGTGGGCTGAAGGGCCAGTTCTGTGTGGTTATGTTCTAACAGTCAATAAATATAAATACATATTCACAGCATTTGGTGAATTAAAAAGTGATGCTCCTTAGAGCAGATGGATTTTTGATGGTTCTGACATATTTATGGCCAGGGCTGAATGGGCCAGTTCAAGAGCCAAAGAGCTTTGGGGCGGGGGGAGGGAGCTATTTTTGAACCAAGTTCTCGTGGATTTGGAGGATTTCGGGCAGACGTTTGGTGGTATCTCTCCAATATATTAAGGTGTCTGCTGTCAATGCCCCCTGTCTCCGAAACACAGAGTAAGATGGTTACCGGTGTTGCTTAGTTATGCTTGTTGATCTTGGTCTTTGCACATTATTTTCTTCAGTATTTAATTACTTGGCACTTACAGCTTTCTAAGGAATAAAAATTCCAACGTTATTTCTCATAAGACTCAAGGATTAGGAACAGGACCAATCCAGCCCAACGAGCCTGCTCCGCTATTCAATGAGACCATGGGTGAGCTGGCTGTAGACTCAGCTCCATGTACCTGCCTGTTTCTTTTAACCCAGCCACTTGCCTGTTCTCCGCTTATATCTTGGCAAAAGGATGGTGCCTGAAATGTCGGTTACCCTTTATTCTCTATGGATGCTGAGTTTCTCCAGCATGTTTGTGCATATCATATCTTTTTCAAGAGGCCAAAACATCACTCGGTACTCCTGTGGTGTCCTCGCCTGTCTCCTGTGCAGGAGTAGCAAAATAGCCCTGCTCTTATTTCTTTGCATTATTGCAGAATAGAAACTTTTCAGCCCATCATTCCCATGCTGGCCATTGCAGTACTCTGCATCATTTTCTTCCCTCCAATTCTCTTAGCTCCCTTTTTATTTACAATGGGGACAATTTAAAGTGACTGACCTAGCAGAGGGAATGTGCAAACTCTATACAGATGGCACTGGAGGTTGGGATGGGATCAGGGCCAGCCATTCTTGACCTTGTTATCAACCATGCCCACCCCGCACCCCCCCCCCCCCGCACTCTGTGTAAAGTTTATGGGCCCCTTTGAAGCAGTGAAGTTTTGATTTCTTTTGTATGTCTCTCCTACTGGCTACATAAAAAAAAAATTGAGGTGAAGAGAAATTATGGTTTAACTTAAATGTGCTGTGGCCCGGAGGGGTGGGGGTGCCTAGGACCCCCTTTGAGAATGGTTGGTCTACCCTATGTTTCAATGAGAATGGAAATCTTGGACTGCTGTCCAGATTTGAGATTTATTGTTGGAGTAGATATATGACATCACATACAACCCTGAGATTCTTTTTCCTGCGGACAAGGCAGAATTACCACTTATTGGAAGTGCAAAAAAAAACTGTACTCAACGTAAACATGTAAACAAATAAAGAACTGTAAACAGACAACAAATGTAGACAAACTGAAATTCAGGGAGAATAAAAACATATCAATAAAGTGCAAAAGAAATAGTCCTTAAATAAGGCCTGATTACGTTTGTCATTGAGGAGTCTGATGGTGGAGGGATAGCAGCTGTTCCTGAACCTGAGGATGCGAGTCTTGTGGCATCTACACCTTTTTCCTGACAGCAGCAGTGAGAACTGAGTGTGAGCTGGGTGATGTGGGTCCTTGATATTTGCTGCTGCTCTCCAATGGCAGTGTTCCCTGTAAATGTTTTCGATGATGGGAAGGGTTTTACCTGTGATGTCCTGGGCTTTAGGACCAGGGGTATTGGTGACTCCACACTTTCCACCACACGTCTGTAGAAATCTGTCAGAGTTTCTGGTGTCATACCAAATCTCCGCAAATTCCTGAATGATGACTCAGTGGACTGAGTTGTTGCCCTGTGTTAGTTAGATGGATCATGCATTCTGAGATACTGAGCTTATTGTAATGCACACGAGTACAATGTGCGTTGGCAATTCCCACTTGCTGCAGATGAATATGGACTTTTAAAAAAAACTACACACCAAATATTTAATTGAATTAGAAATTCAATTTTTAATTTTCTCTGAAAAAATAGAAAGTAATCACTGTATTCACAGTTTTTCTAGTGCAACAAAGTGACTGCAGTAGTACTCTCAGTGTACATCCATATCTGGTGAAGACCCTCATACCGAGATGTAAGACGGTGAGTTCCATGATTTTGTCCCAACAACTGTGGGGCAGCGTAGTTAATACAATGTTGTTAAAGCGCCACCAATTGGGATCGGAGTTCGAATCCCATGCTGTCTGTAAGGAGTTTGTCCTCCCCATGTCTGCATGCAGTTCTTCTGGGAACTCCAGTTTCCTCCAACCCTTCAAAACGTACCGCAGGTTATAGGTTAATTGGGCGGCATGGGCTCGAGGGACGGAAGGGCCTGTTACCATGATGTATGTTGATGTCTAAACTTAAAAATTAAATCAAAGAGGGAGTGGTAGCGAGGCCTTGATAAAATAGTTGTTACAAAGGAAGTAGTGATGGAGAAACTAATGGGACTAAAGCCAGACAAATCACCTGGTCCTGATGATATGCATCCAAGGGTTCTGAAGGAAATGGCAGAAGTTATAGTTGATGCATTGGTGGTCATATATCAAAATTCCTTGGATTCTGGGCAGGTCCCGGCAGACTGGAAGACATCAAATGTCACGCCACTTTTTAAGAAGGGATGTAGGCAGAAGACTGGAAATTATCGGCCAATTAGCTTGACGTCTGTAGTTGGAAAAATGCTTGAAGCCGTCATTGAAGATGAAATAGTGAAACTTTTGGAACGTAAGGGTTCAATCAGGCAGACGCAGCATGGTTTTAGAAAGGGAAGATCTTGTTTGACAAACTTGTTAGGATTCTTTGAGGATATAATGGGTGCGGTGGATAGAGGGGAACAGGTTGATGTGTATTTGGATTTCCAGAAAGCTTTTGATAAGGTGCCGCACAAGAAACTTCTCAGTAAGTTACAGGAAAGTGGAGTCCGGGGAAGTCTATTGGCCTGGATTGAAAATTGGTTGTCTGACAGGAGGCAGAGAGTCGGGATAAATGGGAGTTTTTCAATTTGGCAGAGAGTGGTAAGTGGGGTGCCGCAGGGGTCAGTGTTAGGCCCACAACTGTTCATCATTTACATTGATGACTTGGAGGAGGGGACAAAATGTGGTGCAGCCAAGTTTGCGGATGACACCAAATTGAGTGGAAGAGCAAATTGTAATGAGGATGTGGAGAGTCTGCAGAGGGATATAGTTAAGCTGGATGAGTGGGCAAAGGTCTGGCAGATGGAGTGCAATGTTAGTCAGTGTGAGGTTATCCACTTTGGCAAGAAAAATAAAAGAGCTGAATATTATTTAAAGGGTGAGAAACTACAGCATGCTGTTGTGCAGAGGGACTTGGGAGGGCTTGTGCATGAATCGCAAAAAGTTGGGTTGCAGGTGCAGCAGGTTATTAAGAAGGCAATTGGAATGTTGGCCTTCATCGCTAGAGGAATTGAATTCAGGAGTAGGGAGGTAATGTGGCAACTGTACAAGGTACTGGTGAGACCGCACCTGGAGTACTGTGTCCAGTTCTGGTCTCCATATTTGAGGAAGGATATACTGGCTTTGGAGACAGTCCAGAAGGAGGTTTACTAGGTTGATCCCTGGGATGAAGGGGTTGACTTATGATGAAAGATTAAATCGTCTAGGATTGTATTCGCTCGAGTTCAGAAGAATGAGAGGAGATCTTATAGAAACATATAGGATTATGAAGGGTATGGATAGGATAGATGTAGGAAGGTTTTTTGAGCTGGCCGGGGAAACTAAAATGAGAGGACACAGTCTCAAGATTGGGGGGAGTAGATTTAGGACAGAGATGAGGAAAAATAGTTTTTCCCAGAGAGTAGTGAATGTTTGGAATTCTCTAACCAGGGAGGTGGTTGAGGCTGCCTCATTAAACATATTTAAAATTCGGTTAGATAAATTTTTACATGATAGAGGAATTAGGGGATATGGGGAGAAGGCAGGTAAGTGGCGTTAGGTCATAAATTAGATCAGCCATGATCTTATTGAATGGCGGAGCAGGCTCGATGGGCCATTTTTGGCCTACTCCTGTTCCTACTTCCTATGTTCCTATGTTTTGAAGACAAAATGACGCAGGAGGTCGGGGCATTTAACATGACTGTGTTTCAGAGTCCAGCTGTCTTCCTGCACTGGTACTTCAGCTGCTGAGCCACTTGCTGGTCTGCCGGTGTGGACACCGTCCTGTAGGGTCGTCTCCTCTCCTCCCTGTTTCTGGTGGCGTGTGCCAGCGGATGGAGCATGGATAGAGGTATTGGACCAGCGATCACCAGTACATGGCACATTAGCTATTTCCATGGTTGCCTTCAAGCCCATTGCAGCACAAATTTGTGGCCAAGCATTGCATTTGACTGAGCTGTGAATCCCCTCCATACACAGCAAGTATCTGCTGTCCTGCGTACAGTTTGTTTACTTTGGTAATTGGTCTTTTCCTTGGGTTTCACTACTGCCTTTCCCTCTAATTGGGTTCAGCATCTGGTTCGTGACAGGCTGGGACGGTTAAGTCTGCCTGCTCCAAGGTCAGGAAACACATAGGCTCTTGGTTGATTTTCCTGTTCCTGTCAACTCATTTTCAGTCACAACATTCAATTCTGCACATCAGGTGATGCTTAGAGACGGTTAAGAAAATTTCAGCTGACATGTTCAGCCCTCAATTGAAATCCAAATACCGTGAAAACAGAAATGATAAAGAAAAAGCACAAAATTCTTCAAATTCCAATCAGCTTGGGCAGTTTCTGTGGAGATAGGAATTGGATTAACATTTTGAAATGGTTCCTTCCACAAGCTGTAGCGCTCTGTTCTGGGTCTGCACAGCTCTTCTGGTTTTGAGATACGAGCTAAATGCAGGGTCTGCCTTGGACAGTATGGATGAGTTGCGCTGAAGGGCCTGTTCCTGTGCTGTATAAATCTAAATCTTAAGATGGAGATGAGGAAGAATTTAATGAATGATCCTTACTCTGTGAAAATGCTCCAGGAGAAATTATTTATCTGCATCTCTATTGTCTGTATGTTTTTTTTCCTGAATTAAAGCTTGGTTAAAGGGACAATTTCTGTGGGGTGGAAACAAATCTGATTCAGCTAATCATGAAGTTGTATATCCTTTTTTTAAATACTGGCAGCATGGTGAGTGTAGTGGTCAGCAGAGTGGTTCAAATCTGTTGCTTTCTAAGGATTTTTAACATTCTCCCCACGTCTGCATGGGTCCCCTCTGGGTTCCTCCCCCATTCGAAAGGCGTATGGGGTTTGGTGGGTTTCTTGGTCACATAAGTGTATTTGGTGAAGAAGACCGCAGAGCCCACCTCACTGACAAAAGACAAAGGAGGAAAAACCCAACCCCAACCAACCAATTTTCCCCTGCAACCGCTGTAACCGTGCCTGCCTGTCCGGTCCAGCGGTGACCCTGAGCTCCAGGCATCCGAGTCTCCCTCCTCGGACCCTGCTTTCCAACCCCCAATGCAATCAGGGATCTGTCAGCACCTGAGGCCCTTTGGGAGCCCTGTTCACCGTCGGCACCCTCACGGATCCCAGTCTTACAAAACGGAGCTTGTCTATAGAACCATAGCATGCTACAGCACAGAAAATTGGATATTTGGCCCCTCTAGTCTGTGCCAACCATCATCTCGCTAATCCCACTTACCTGCTCCCATTCCATAATCCTCCAGATCTCTCCTATCCATGTATCTATCCAATTTATTCTTAAAACCTAAGATTGACCCTCCATTTACCACAGATGGCAGCTCATTCCACACTCCCACCACTCTCTGAGTGAAGAACTTCCCCCTAATGTCCTCCTAAACCTTTCCCCTTTCAGCTTAAAACTATGACCTCATATTTATCTCCCCGAATCTAAGTGGAAAAGCCTATTTGCATCCATTCTGTCTACACCTCTCATAATCTTATAAACCTCAATCAAATCTCCCCTTATTCTTCTTCGCTTCAAGGAATAAAGTCCTAACCTGTTTAATCTTATCTTGCAACTCAACTCTGAAGACCCGGCAACATCTGAGTAAATCTTCTCTGCACTCTTTCAACCTTTTTGAAGTTAGGCGACCAGAACTTCACACAATATTCCAAATTTGGCCTCACCAATGTCTTGAACAACTTCAACATAACATCCCAACTCCTATACTCAGTACTTTGATTTTTAACGGTGAAAATTCCAAAAACTTTCTTTACAAACCTGTCCATGTGTGATGCCACCTTCAGGGAACAATGTATCTGTGTTCCCAGTTCTCTCTGCTCCTTCGCATTCTTCAGTGCCCAACAGCTAACTGTGTACATCTTACCTTGGTTTGCCCTTCCAAAATGCATTACCTCACACTTGTCTGCATTAAACTCCATCTGCCATTTATTGGCCCAATCTCCCAGTTGTCCCAGATTCCTCTGCAAGCTTCGAAAATATTCCTCACTGTCCTTAGCACCTCCTATCTTTATGTCATCACCAAACTTGCTGATCCAATCTACCATGTTATCATCTAAATCACTGATATAGACAACAAACCACAGTGGTCCCCACACAGATCTCTGAGGCACTTCTCACCGTCAACCTCCAAAGTTTAATCAGAACTTCCCTCCTTTATTGCAACAAATATGGAGTATTAAAGAAAAGGTTGGACAGGTATATGGATGAGAAGAAGATGGAGGGTTATGGGCATTGTGGGCATTGTGCAGGGAGGTGGGACTAGAAAGAGGTGTTTGGTTCGGTGCGGACTAGAAGGGCCTAATGGCCTGTTTCCGTGTTGTAATTGTTATATGTTATAACATTTGTAAGCTTTTGTAATTATTTGCTGTACCTTGTCAGCAAATCTTGTTACCCTATGCCCTGTAAAGACATTTGAGGACCCACCAGTTATCGTAAGGATAGACCACTACAGCACAGAAATGGGCCCTTTGGCCCTACAGATCTGTGCAAAACTATTTTTCTGCTTTGTCCCATTGACTCGGACCATCCCTCAAACCCTCCCACCTGTATACCCGTCCAAATTTTTCTTCCACATCAAAATAGTTAGCGATTATCCATTTAGCTCAACTCTATTTTACTTTTAACCAATTGCTTATTTATTTTACCCATCATATTGCCCTCAATGCACTATTGACTGTGCGGTAAACCAATTGCATGCCCTCTGGAATCCATGTACACCACATCTACCTGCTGCCCCTTTATCCATTATTGCAGTCTCAAAGCAAACTTGTCAACCTCTAGTTCCCTTTCATAAAAGTGCTTTATGATCAGTAAGAATGAGGTCGCTGTGTAATGAAGATGTGCCTGCCAGTGCACGTCTGTATGGTTTGTAGGAAAGGGCGGAGTGGAGTAGACCCACGTAATCTGCTGTTATTGATTATGACTGAAGATCGTGCATGGGACAGAACCCTGGGAGTTGAGGGTTATGGGGATAAGGCTGGAAAGGGGTACTGATAGTAGTGATCAGCCATGATCTGTAAAATGGCGGTGCTGGTTTGACGGGCCGAAGGGCCTACTCCAGCTCCTTTTGTCTATTGTCTATTGTTATCAGTATGCATTTTAACTACCTTTCTTTCCCACCCAACCAAGTCCCAGGGTATTTAATTTCTCACACTATCTTTCAAACAAACCCAACTCTTTGTGTTTTGATAGAGGGTCCAAACACAAAACGTTGACTGAACATTTCTACCCATGGACGCTACTTGACCCGCTGAGTCCCTCCAGCTTCTCACTGCTCATAGAGCAGCCCAGCGCCTGCAGCTTGTGTTTCTCCTTATGTTATCTGTTATTTGGACATGTCTTCTCCTGCTCCTTTGTCTTGATCCCAAATCCTTGTCATTATCTTGCTTCCTCTGACTTTGACCATTGTTTTTTCTCCCCTCTCTCCCTCTCTCCCTCTCTCCCTCTCTCCCTCTCTCCCTCTCTCCCTCTCTCCCTCTCTCCCTCTCTCCCTCTCTCCCTCTCTCCCTCTCTCCCTCTCTCCCTCTCTCCCTCTCTCCTTCTCTCCTTCTCTCCCCTCCCTCCCTCTCTCCTCCCTCCCACTCTCTCCTCCCTCCCACTCTCTCCTCCCTCCCACTCTCTCCTCCCTCCCACTCTCTCCTCCCTCCCACTCTCTCCTCCCTCCCACTCTCTCCTCCCTCCCACTCTCTCCTCCCTCCCACTCTCTCCTCCCTCCCACTCTCTCCTCCCTCCCACTCTCTCCTCCCTCCCACTCTCTCCTCCCTCCCACTCTCTCCTCCCTCCCACTCTCTCCTCCCTCCCACTCTCTCCTCCCTCCCACTCTCTCCTCCCTCCCACTCTCTCCTCCCTCCCACTCTCTCCTCCCTCCCACTCTCTCCTCCCTCCCACTCTCTCCTCCCTCCCACTCTCTCCTCCCTCCCACTCTCTCCTCCCTCCCACTCTCTCCTCCCTCCCACTCTCTCCTCCCTCCCACTCTCTCCTCCCTCCCACTCTCTCCTCCCTCCCACTCTCTCCTCCCTCCCACTCTCTCCTCCCTCCCACTCTCTCCTCCCTCCCTCTTCTCACACCCCCCCACCCCACATACAGATCTGTATTTGATGTCGGGAAGATTAAAGGTTATAGGTTCCAGATGCTGCCCCATGATATATTGCTGTGGTTGCGTCCCGATTTATACAGCAAATGTGTGCGTGAGTGCTTGGCTGTCTTGAGAGCAGTTGCTCTGCCTGTTCAATAACAATGGATGGACAAATGAGAGGGCTTTACATAGATGAACATGTGTGCTAACGAACAGAGCAGCTTCCAGGGATTCAGGTCTCTGCAATGATTTGACTTGAGCACTGGTTGGGGGCGGGTGGGGGGGAGGGGGTGGGGGCGCTGGGAGACAGTCACATAATGCCTGTATTTGTACTGCGGAAAGCATCCAAAAAGATGTTTCTGACCTCTGTACTTTCCAACCTATAATTACCAGTGTAAAGTGTACATCTGTCATCTAAATGCAGTGTAGGTGCTTGCACACATATCGCTGCAGCATGGTTGCAGAGCAGAGGCTGCAGGCCCCGGGTGGGACAGGTCTGTCGCAGGATTGGGTGTAGGAGTAGACCACTTGGACCTGAGTCTGCTCTGCTGTGCTTGATCCCGTGGTAACCTCAACCCCACATTCCCACCTATTCTGTATTGTTCATCAAGAATTTATGGATCTCTGTGTCTAGTATTTAAAGCCTTCACTTTCATCATCCTTTGGAGAGGAGCAAAAAAATAATTAAACTGCTGGAAGAACAGAACGTTAAGCAGCACGTGTGGAGGCAGAGAGATGGCTGGCACCATGACTGGCATGTCATAGAGCACAGAAACAGGCCCTTTGGCCCACGGAGTCTGCACCCCCTTTGATGGCAGGCTCACAAATCCCATTTCCCTGGACGTGGACTATGCCCTTCCTCTCCCTGCTTTTCAGGAGGAGATTTCTAAAGGCCTGTGCCGCACTTAGAGAAGAAATTTATTCTTGTCTCTATCTAAAATTGGCTACTCCTTGCTTTTAAACCAAAAGAGGAAACATTCTCTTGATCTTGCATCCCTCAGTTAAGTCAACTCTCATTTTTCTATAGCCATGAAGGTATAAACCTCGCCTTGCCAAGCTTTCTCAGAAGACAAGCACCCTCTTCCTTCTCTGGATAGGCCACTTCTGTATACACAAAGCAAGGCCTCCTTGGGTTCTCGATAAAGAAGATTGAATCTGATACAGCTCCAGAGAAATACAAGGTTGCCAGGAAAGAGCTTAAAAAGCACTTTGGAAAGCTAGAGGGGGCATTGTGTGAGCAGGATTAAGGAAGACCCCAAGGCATTCTCCAGTGTGTGAAGAACAAGGGGATAGGACCCACCAGAGATGATGGTGGAAACCGGCATGGAGTCAGAGGAAGTAGTGGAGATCCTCAAGAAGGACTGTACAGAGAAAAGGACTTGGGAAATTATGAAGATATCATAAAGTGGACTGAAACATTTGAGCATGTTGACAATAGAAAGGGGGAGTGTTGGAGCTTTTGAAAAACATCAAGTTGGATAAGTCATCAAGGCCACTGTGGGAAGCGAGGTAGGAGATGGCTGAGTCACTGGCACTGATCTTCACATTGTCTCCGAGGAATAGGTTTGGGTGATGATGAGAGGCATTGATCAAGCGGATGGACAGAGACTTTTCCCACTGCTGAAATGGTGAGCATGAGGGTGTGGGGGAGGGGGCATAGATTCAAAGCGCTTGGCAGCAAGTACAGGGCTGATGTAAGAGGCTAGTTCTTCACACCGAAGTGGTGGGTGCATGGAATGCACTGCCGGCAATGTGGGGAAAGAGCTTTTAAGAGATAGGTACATGGAACTGAGAAAAATGGAGGGGTATGCAGTAGGGAAATTCGAGGGAGTTGTTAAGAGTTAGTCATTAGGTTATCACAGCAGTGTGGGCTGGAGTTTGCACTGTGCTCTGTAGATTTGTATGTTAAAGGCATCACCTGAAAGATTGAATGGCCATTTCTGCTCACGGATCCTGTTTGGCCCACTCAGTTTCCCCAGCCTCTCTTTGTTTGCCACCGCGTTGTGGATTGGTAAAGATCTGACCTGCTTGCAACACATTATTGTCTTTGTTTAAGTAATGACCATTACTGAAGGCAGTACTTCAGGAGTGCTGTCACGGACAGCCGAGGTAACTGAAGCATAACCTCCCTGCATCCATATTCAATTGAAGAATAATATCCTGTTATCTTGTTGCTTGCTGTACCTGCATTTTGAGAACATTTGCTAGGATACCCAGACCCCTCTGCATCTTTGTTTTGTAGGTTTTTTTTTAAACAAAGTATCCGTTCAGCTGCAATAATAAAGAATTTTGGTTCATGTGTACACTGTACAATACATATGACAATGACCTTTAATTAATGGTTCTCAACCTTTTTCTTTCCACTCACATCCCACTTTAAGTCATCCCTATGCCAGGGATTGCTTAAGGTGGGATGTGAGTGGGAAGGGAAGGTTGAGAATCACTGCTCTAGACCCAATTGTTACTGAAATATTTGGCTTGAGAAAAATTGCCATTGGCCCATTTCCTTTGGAGATATGAAACCGTGCACATAACGAGTCAATGAGGGACGATTAAAACAGTGGTTTTCAAACTTTTTCTTTCTACCCACATCCCACCTTAAGCAATCCCTTCCAAATCTCAGAGCACCTATGGCATAGGGATTACTTAAAGTGGGATGTGAGTGGAAAGAAAAAGGTTGAGAACCACTGCTAAAACATTGTTATTGAATAACTCTATTGTCTCTCATCATTTAAAAAATATGTTTTTTTTTGTACTTCCTGGTAAAGTGGAAATTTTTTTGCATGTTCCTGTTTGACAGGCAATGTTGGGAAGGCCACATTTGGAAAATGGTGCAGTTTTGCTCATCTTGCAGTTGAAGGAATGCCATTGCTCCAATAGCTTAGGGGTTAGAGCTTAGGGGTTAGGGGTCATGAGTTTGTTCCTCGCTGGGGCCTCATTTCTGTGAGAGGTGCCGGGCAACGTGGTGACTCTCTGTCTTCCTTACGGTAGACAAAGTTAAAGAATTTTGTGTATGATACATTCTTAGTGTAGTGGCAGAAATACAAAAATATGTTGCTGGGTTTGGAAAGCTTCATTTGTAATGAGAGGCTGAATACTCGAGGACCATAGGAGGCTGAAGGGGTGACATTACAGTGGTATATAAAATCATAAAGAGAATAGATGCGGAGAATAGTCACAGCCCTTTTCCTCCTGTAGTCTCAATAAAGGATCCCTACCTAAAGAATCTGTGACTTTAGAAGAATGAGGGTTTCTTATAGAAACATAAAATTGTGAAAGGCATAGGTAAGATGGAGATAGGGAAGTTGTTCCCATTGGTGGGGGAGACCAGACGTAGCCTTGAGATTCAGGGAAGTAGATTTAGGATGTAGATGAGGAGGAACTGGTGAATCTGTGGAATTTGCTGCCAATTAAAGCAGTGGAGGTGACCTCAGTAAATATATTTAAAACAAGGGTTGGATAGATTTCTACATGGATATGGGGAAAAAGACAGGTAGGTGGAGATGAGCCTATGATCACATCAGCCATGATCACATTGAATGGTGGAGCAGCTTGATGGGCCGGATGGCCAACTCATGCTCCAATTTCTTATGTTCGTTATGTTCTTACCTTTATCCACTTCTCCCTTCCTACCAATTGCCCCCCAGGAATCTAAGCCTGTGACTGCAGGAAATGCTACACTTATACTGACACCTCCTCCCTCACCACCATTCGGGGCCCCAAACTGACCTTCCAAGAGAAGCAGCACTTCATCTGTAGGAGTCATTTACTGCATCCGGTGCTCCCGATGTGAACTCCTCAACGTCGGAGAGACAGGGCGCAGATGTAGAGATTGCTTCGTTGAGCACCTTTGCTCTGTCCTTTGAAACAGCAAGGACCTCCCAGTGGCTAACCCTTTTAATTCCACATACCATCTGCCACATTGACATGTCTGTCCGTGGCCTCATGTACTGGCAAATTGAGGCCACCTGGAAAAATTGGAGGAAGAACACTTTATGTTCAGTCTCTAACCAGATGGTTTCAATATAGGCTTTTCAAAATTCCATTAACCCACTCCCGATCTCTCTTTCCCCCCAACATCCTCCAGATTTTCACCATTATGAATTTAGGTGCTATGCTGCTGACCTCCTGAATCAATTTGGAGTTTCCCAATTCTTGTGCTATTTAAATGCAACTCTTTCGGAAGGTGCTAGAACGTCTCAGGAGCTCGAGTGGCACCTGTGGAGGGCCAAGGGGTTCATGTTTTCGGTCACTCACAACTGGGAGAAGTTGGAATCCAAAGAGGTTTTGCTGTAGGGAAGGGAAGGAGGGATGCAGGGAGTGCCTGAGAGAGAGAGTGGAGATTGGGGGTGGGGGGGTTGGGACTGAATTACACAACTGGTGGCGGTGCTGTGTGAGAGGGGGTGATGTAGGCCCTTGACTGGGGCAGGTGTTTGTAAGAAGAGACCAATGAAAGGAGCAAAGTTGGGGATGAAATAAACATTAACTGTTCCTTCTGCCGTGACGCAGTAAGTTCTTCGAATCACAAAGGTACAAGAGCCCATTTGGCCCTTTGTTTCAACGATAGTTCAAGTTTATTGATTGGAGCTAAGTCCACAGCCAGATCAATCATGATCTTGTTGAAAGGCAGAGCAGGCTCGATGGGCCAAATGGCCAACCCTATTTCTTATGTTCTTATTGTCACATGTACCAAAAATGCAATGATAGAGGTTGTTTTGCAAGTAGACCAGTTAGGCATCTCGTACATAGCATAAGTTAGGCACAGTACAGAAGTGTAGAGATACAGAGAGAGTCAGTTGGCGCAGAGCAAAGGCAGTGTCATTTAAGTTCCGGTGTGTGATATTGGCAAGAAAGAAAGTCTCCTTGAATCTGATTCTCCTTTTCAATGTTCTCCCATCTCCCGGGGTGAAGCGAGGGTGGACGGGGTGAGGTGGGTCTTTTTAATTCATTGGCTACTTTTCCAAGGCAGTGGGTGCTATGGATGCAGAAGATCTGCCCTTTGTCCCATTTCCCTCGATCTTTACCAGTGGTGATGTAAAGTCCAATGCCTTCTAGTGAGGAGCCAATTCCAGTCTCGCCCGGCCCAAACTTTCCACTTCACCTCTTTATTTCTGCTTTTCTCCCATCCTCGCTATTTTGCATTCTCCTCGGCCAATCTGCCACCTCCTACTCTTTATCCAGCTCAGTTATTTACTACATACCACAAGATACTGTGAGCCAACTCTGAGGTTTGGCCTTCCTTTCTCTTGGAAAGCACCAGACTGCAGTCTTCTTGAGCTTGGTTGGAAGTTCCCAAATGGAGCTTGAAGTTGGAGGGGGATTTTATACTGTATTTGCTCATGTAATTGTTGAATTCTTTGGCCAAAAAAAGAGGGGGTAGGTCGACTTTTACACGGGTCAAACTTTTGTCCTTAGTAAGTATCTGTGTCACTCAAGGCCTCAGGAGCTTGGATGGCTAGGACCAAGTGCAAGTCCACAGTCAGGACATCAGGAACTTGGATTAGTGAGCGGCTTGGGTGTTGGGAGTTCAATGGTGAATGGTCGGGGCGAGGATTCGCAGTCAGGAACTCAGTTGGGTGGGTGAGAGATGGGATGTTGGGAACTAGAATGGGTGGGTGGTCAGGACTAAGAAAAGGGGGAGGGTCGACTTTTTCATGGTATTTAAATTACACGAGTATATACAGTAGTCCTTCTTCAATACAAACATGTTCTGGTTATTCGGAGAGGAAAAGAAAACAGGGTGATGTTGGGAACGTGTCCTGCAGTTTAGGATTGGGCAGTGCTGCTGCCTGGCTAAAGTTCTTCAGGGGCTAATAAAATGTTCCATTCCATTCCTTGTCCTCCTCCAGAGATGAGGGATACCTGCCCTGTGGCACCATTGACCCTGGAGAGGAGTGTGATCTTTTAACATCCAGACTGAAACAGAGTGAGTGTGGGTCATCTCTCCCCTTCCCCCCCCCCCCCCCCCCCCCCCCAAATTTGGCTCCAAAACCCCTCTATTGACATGCAGGGCAGAGCTCCATTCCTTCAGCTGACGTAGCGTGATGCCAGATGGCACGGTGACGATACAGTACTCCGCAGTCAGACAAATGAAAGCTGCTCTACAGGAGGTCACCACTGCTCCAGTTCTCATCAAGCACATTGAACGAGGAGGGGCCTGCTCTTGTGTTTATCAGCAGGGCTGCAGGACTCTACAAGGCGAGCGATGGCCTGTGAACTGAAAGGAACAGAAAACCAATCAGAGACAGGGCTTTCAGTAACAATGCAATACACAAACGTGCTGGAGAAACTCGGGTCACACAGCATCCGTAGGAAGTAAAGGGTGGCACGGTTGGCATAGCAGTTAGCGCAATGCCTTTACAACGCCAGCGATCGGGGATGGGGTTTGATCCCCATGCTGTCTGTAAGGAGTTTGTATGTCCTCCCCGTGTTTGCGGTTTCCTCCCACCGTTCGAAGCGTACTGGGGTGTAGGTTAATTGGGTGCAAATTGGCCGGAATGGACTTGTGGGCCGAAACGACCTGGTACTGCGCTGTATGTCTAAATTAAATTAAAATTAAATATTTTGGGCCTGAGCCCTTTAACAGGTTTAGGCCAAAACAGGCAGGTGGGTGAATAAAAAGAGTGGGGGGGGGGGTGGTGGAGGAGAGAAGGGGAAGGAGCACCTGATAACAGGTCAGAGGTAATAGGTGGATGCAGGTGGGAGGGTGGAAGAGTTAAAAAAAAGAGAAATGATGGGGGGAGAGGGTGTCCTTTCACTAACATTATGGTTGATCATCTATTTCGACCATTTTAAGTCTGTTCAGCTAATATGGTGAGAACGGTTCTTCTCGTTATCAAGAGCGATTGGCACCACCACAGAGTGTAGAGTTAGAATGGCAAAGAAAAATCAATTAGGCAGAGTGATCACCCTGTGGGGGCTTCATTCAGAAGCCTGATGGCTGCGGGGAAGAACTTGTCTGTGTGATTTCACAGTCCCGAGCCTTCTCCTCGATGGATGAGAAGAGTGTGTGTTTGGGGTGTACTGAGACCTTCGGTACTTTGGCTGTCTTTCTGATAAAGGTCTTTCTATCCTTGGAGGGAAGTTTCCCGTCAAACCCCACAAACCTGCTATTTTCTTGCCAGAATGAGACTTGAATACACTAATTTATTGTGGGTGTGGAGCCTTCTGATTTGGAGAACTCAAGTGAATTGAAATCATCTGAGAAACGTCTCTCCCTCGTTTCCTTCCTAGTTGAACCTTTATCCTGAGTCACTGCACCTTGGTTCAGAGAGTAATATTTCATAATGGCCTGTTAAGTTTTCTTAAGAATTCTTCAAATAATAGTGCAATCAATTTAGAATGAACGTTTCATTACTGGTTGAGAATGAGTTAGTCATGTATTGTGCAATGTAAATGTGCACCAAATTTCTTGCTTGCTGCAGCCAAACAGGTATTTTGAAAACATTTTGTATTTAAATTTTAAATTTTTAAATGTAACTGCTAAAATTTACAGGCCCATTTGGCCCACGAGCCCGTGGTGCCCAAATAACCTACATTTTTGAAGGGTGGGAGGAAACCGGAGTTCCTGGGCAAAACCCACGTAGAGAAACGGGGAGAATGTACAAACCCCTTACAGACAGTGCAGGATTTGAACCCCGGACCGATAGATGGCGCTGTAACAGCGTAACGCTAACTGGTACGCCCACTGTGCCGCCCTTAACAACTATGATTTAAAAATAAATTGGAGGAGATGATAAATACATAATAAACATTCTCAGTATCCTCGTGGCAAGGGCAACACAGTTAGCTCAGTGGTTAGCGAGCACCGGCGACCTGGGTTCAAATCCAGCGCTGTCTGTAAGGAGTTTGTACATTCTCCCATTGTCTGCAGGGGCTTTATTCAGGCCCTCCAGTTTCCTCTCATCCTCCACAATCTACAGGCTCTTTGGTCAACTTGGTGTAATTGGGCAGCACGAGTTTTAATGGCTGGAATTTGCTTTACTCTGTTGTAAATTAAAAAACCAATGGAGCCATTGAAATATTGTTCAGATGCAACTGAAAAGACAAAAATAATTGTAGGTGGTGGAAATATGAAGGTGGGGGAGAGGATGAGGGAGGAGCACAGGCTATCAGGTGACAGGTGGAAACAGATGGGATGGGGGGGGAGAGAGAAAAGTGCCGAGAGGTGATAGCGTAGGGGGAAGAGGGCTGAGAAAGGTGCTCTCTGGTTGGAGATGGGAAGGGGGTGGGGTGCTCGAGGCAGGGAGTCAGAGGGGTGAGAGAATGGGGGAGGGGGTTACTGGTATTGATTGGTATTGGAGAAATTGGTATTGATGCTGACAGCTGAGACGGGATACTCGGTGGTGTTCCTCCGATTTATGTGTGGCCGCAACCTGGCAGTACACAAGGCCACGCACAGACGTAGGCCAAATCTCAATGCTTTTCCAAGGTTACATTTGGTAAAATGGTTAAGCTGGAGGAGTAATGAGCAAAATCAAATTGCCTCAATAAATATTAGTTTAATATTCTCTTGAAAGTCAGAAGGAGTGGTATTACAGTGAGCTGTGGTCTGTGGTGTTGTCTTGACTAGAGCTGTGATTTTTACCACAGTTTCTTGTATCGGTATCTCGGCCTCTGCCACTTCCTGCCCTTGCATAAGTTGCCAGGCAAAGTGAGGAAGGTGAAAACACAATGTGGAGAAACTCAGCAGGTCAAACACTCTACTTGAGTCCGAAACATTGTTATATATCTTTATCTTTGCTACATAAAGGACACTGTTTGACTTGCAGAATCTCCCCTGCTTTGTGTTTTTACTTCAACCACAGTGTCTGCAGACTTTCGTGTTATAAACTGAGGAAGGTTTCTCCCTTCCCGAAAGGCCGTCCTTAATCTGACAAGTGCATCCAGTGCTTTGAATGCCTTGGCTTCAGCTCAGGCTCGACGGCCGGTCAGGAGTGTAAGGAGGACTCAGGACACTTAATTACGGCACCTGGGAGTTTCCTCAATTACTCCGGTTTTGTTTAGTGCTCGATTTAATGAGTGTTTTGTTGACTGAAATTGGAATTGTTCAGAAATTTTAAGCAATTGTTTTAACAGTAGAACAAAGAGGACAAATGGCCTGCCTTCAGATGTGGAGATGGAACTGACCTAAACTCGTAGTGGTGAATTATCTTAACACTAATTTCAAGTTTATTGTAATCTGACTGTACACGTACAACCATATGAAATGGCGTTTCTCCGGACCACGGTGTACCTTTTTCACACAGCACATAAGAATCAAATAAAAATATAATATAAAATAAATATTTTGAAATAATTTACTGTTTCATTTACAAGAGACCCAAGGTTACAGAATATGGTTCATCAATCTTGCAGCCTGCGGGAACCAGGTCGTCCTGATTTTGATGCTCTTGTTCCTCCTTCCTGATGGTAGTGGGTCAAAGATCATGTATGATGGATGGTGGAGATCATTATTATTCTTTGAGCCCTACTTAAGCAACGCTTCCAGTGAATGCATCAACAGAGGAAAGGGAGACAGACCCCAGTGATCTCAGCCGTTTTGATGACCCTCTGTATTGAGTTTGGGTCTGAACCTTTGCAGTGACACAGTGATGCAGCCAGACAGGATGCTCTCAAATGTTGCACTTATAAAATGTAACCAAGATGGGGGCTGGTAGCCTTGCCCTCCGCAACCTCCCTCAGAAGTATATTTGCTGCTGAGCCTTCCTGACTACTGAGGATGTGTTGTGGATCCAGGATAGGTTGTCCATCACACCACCCCCGCCCCTCCCCCCACCCAAAGGAACTTTGGTCTCCATTCTCTTAAGATTGAAGAACAAAATATTGGGAAATGAAGAATAGAATGAAAGATGGTCTATAAGGAACTCCCTAAGGATGAATCTCTGGAATCTTCCTTGAAATAACAGAAGCACAAAAGGGCAACATGATGGACATATGCATTCAGACAGATGCTGTAAATACTGACTGATTATATTTATTCTACCTGAAATGAGGGACTAGTTAGGAATAAACCAATCCGTTGGGCTTGGAGTTACATTATAGTCTGACTGGATGGCATATTTCCTTTCGTGAACGGTGTTTATGAGCCAGGTACATTTCTGCAATGTCGTCTTGCTATTCTTGTGAGACTTGGTTTTCATTCCAGCCTTATTTAGTTTGACACTCAAACAATTAACATGCTGGAAATTTTTTTAACTGGACTATCCTATGGTGTTTCAAAACATATCAACTTTGGTAGTTTTGCATTAATTAGAACAAATATCAATCACTTTATTCAAAATCTATTGCCTTGAAGAGGACAGGGAAGTGGAGAGGCTTAACGAAGACCTTCTCAAATGTGGATAACAGGTGTTTGAAGAAGAGAGGCAATTGGTGCAACTATTAAGCTGGGGAAAGCCAAAAATGGAATGTAGATATTGCGGAAGCTTTAGGGCTGGAGGAGGATCTTGCCCTTCAAGATCTTGGAATCATTTGGTTGAGGTGGTGAGTGACTGGTGAACGGAACTCTCCGTAGGGTAGAATTAAAGGTACACAGTTTTGATGAGCTCAAGTTCGCACTCTTAGATGCTAGTCAGGAATGTTGGAATGGCTGAGTGAAATGTCGGGGGGTGAGTTTCAGCAGGTAAATGAGCTGAGGTAGGATCGTGGATAAAGAAATCTCTGTAGGTAAAAGCAGAGTTTCTAAAAGAGAGGAGATAGACCTGCAAGGCAAGGTTTTGAATCATGGTCCTCCAAGAGCAATCAGCTGTTGGTTTGGGAAACGAAGCTTGGAGCTAGCACAGGAGTTTTGTGATTTAGCTACTGGGATGAAAAACCTGTCCTACAAGCAAAGAATTAATAGAATGGGCCAATATTCTCTGCAGGTCAGAAGAAGAAGCAATGATCTTGCCAACTCTGAAATTATACTCTTGTTGAACTTGGATTGTATTCTCAAGGGGAAAGATAAAAGATAAAATTCTGTGGGTAAACAAGAAAAAATAGTCTATAAAAGTGTACTGCAGATAAAATTCTTCACTGAGACGAGAAAAATGTTTTCACTCGTGTTGTGATGAACCTTTGGAATTTGGAGAATAACACTGGACGACACATTTTTTCAAAAAGTTTGCTTCCTGAAAAAAATTTGGAGATTATGATAGAAAACTTCAAGCTGAACGCAAAGATAATTTCAGATTTAGTGTTTCACGTAGGAAGTTGGAGAAATGTTAAATTAACTTTTATTAATCCCAAAATGATGCTGACACATTGCGTGAGTTCAACTGACTGAAAAATGTTTTGCCACCGATTTTCGTTTGAATTCGGCATCTGATGCCTCTCGTGTCAGTGTTCAACATTGATGGGTTCCAGTTGCCCTGATATCGCTTTTCCAGAGTCGCAATGTCCTGGTGAAACCTTTCACAATGTTCGTCACCAAGATCAGCGAGGAAGAAGTCCAAGTACAAATGTAGAAAATGAATTTTCAATGACATATTCATGGTTTTGTATGCTTGTAATAGACAAAATATGACAGGAAATCTCAAAAATATGTTATATCTAAAAAATGGTACGTGATAGGAAAGTTTTAAGGGGATTTTCATGACCAGGAGCCCCAGACTCAATAAAATGCACCCAAACGTTTTCAGGAAGCAAAATCTTCGTTGTCCAGCGTAAGGAATACAAAGTTGTTGATCAGTAGTGTCTGGGGCACGGAGATGCCAGATGCCAGATGCTGGAATCTGGTGAATAGATGGTAGGTTCTGACCTGAGGTGTTGTCAGTCTTTCTCCTTCCAATACAGCTTGACCCGCTGAGGTTCATTAGCAAGATTGTTGTTTACTTTTTACATCCCTGACGTAGTTTGACACTAGATGCAAGTGATGCATCTTTCAAAAGCTCCGAATATATTTCCACAGTTCATAGAACACTATAGCACAGAATCAGGCCCTTCAGCCCATGTGGTCTGAGCCTTCTGGTTTTGCCTAGTCCCATCAACCAGGACTGTGGCTCCCAATACCCCTCCCCAAATCTTGTGTCAAAATCTATCCTGCGTCCATCACCTCTGGTGCAGCTTGTTCCACACTCTCTGTGTGGAGAAGATCCCCCTTAAATGGGCGGCACGATTAACATAGTAGTTAGTGCAACGCTGTTACAGCGCCACCAATCCTGCACTGTCTGTAAGGAGTTTGTACATTCTCCCCATGCCTGCGTGGGTTTTCCCTGGGGGGGCTCTGGTTTCTTCCCACAGTTCAAAACATACCGGGGGTTGTAGGAGATTTGGGCTTAATTTGGCGGGACGGGCTCTAGTTCTTGTCTTGCCTTCCCTCGGACGTGATGGTTCTTTACAGGTGATGTGCGAGTGGGTGTTCAGAAATAGTAAATGTGTCTCCATTTTCCCACAGGGTGGTGAAGGAAGAGATATCTGATGACAATGCCAGATTGCCCTGCTTCAATGGGCGTGTGGTATCATGGGTGAGTAGTTTTTATTGATTTTTAACTGGTTTGCAATCTTGACAGCAAAGTCTTGGATACCAGGCGATGGAATCCATGCTGGTCAATGTTTGTGCTCTGTGTGTCTCCCCTACGAGTCTGCGTGGGATTCCTCTGGGGTGGCAGCAGTGCTGAATGGGGTGGACTCTGACCGGAGTGCATTAGAAGGTTCAAAAAGTGAATTAGCGCAGAGTTTTAGTTTTATAAATATATTGATACATGTCAGCTGAGCTTACAAAAAATGTTTTTGTTGTTCTAACTAACTACAGGGATAGTTTTATTTTTTTTTTAATTTCTGCTGAAACACTGCACAAAAATTTTATAGACAGTCATTTTGGTGTCACCCCCCTCTGATAGTATCACCCGGTGAGGTCCCCACCCCAGTGATGTCAGTGCTCTCCTGGGAACTCCAACAGTGGTGTCTTATGGTTGGACTAATTGGCCTCCAAATTACAACTACGAGTCCAACCAGTGAATTTCAGGGTTTGATGCCACACTCAACTGGTGCTGAGATGTCAAGGAGAGTCACATTCTTACCTCCCCTCGGGAATTTTGTTCCATGTTTGGGGGGTTGGCAGTCCTGATAAACCCAGCAACAGACATCATTGGGCAGGTTAATGGTAATTAAATTCCACTCGGAAAGTTGGGTGAGGATTCGTTGGAGAATATACAACAAAATGCTGGAAGAACTCTGCACGTCACACAGTGTCCAGGCCAAGATATACAACCAGCATTTTGGGTCTGAGCCCTTCGTCAAGGTGATAAGCAAAAAGCAGGCAGGCATCTGAATAAATAGGTTGGGGGGGGGGGGAGGAAGGAGGAAGGGGCAGAGGGAGGAGCACAGGCCATCAACCGAGACGCTAAAGAAGGGGAGAGAGAAAAACCGAATTGCTAGAGGATAAGGGAGTAGCTCTGGAAATACAGAGTAGGAGGAAAGGAGATGGAGGAATGGGGAAAGTGAGAGATGAGGGGGACTAAAGGAAACCAGAGAAGTCACTGTTAATGCCATCCAGTTGGTGGGTCCCTATTTTATGAGTGGTCTCAGTCTGGCAGTGCACAAGACCATGGACAGGGAATGGGGCGGAGAATTGAAATGGGTTTCCACTGGGAGATCCCTCATTAGTTGGTCTGGTCTGCTTTTTATAAACAGGGTGCATGTTGATGACTTTTCAGGTTGTCAGACCAGTGTTTGACTGTTTCTGGATCTTCTGTACTGCAGCTGGGGCGTTGACTGGTCCCAAGCCTATGGTTCAATCAAATGAGCTGATGTTGACACTTTAAAAGAACTCCAGATGTGATCATCTGATGAAGCATGAATGCAAATATTTTAGCCTTGCCTTTGGCACTCACAAGGCCGTGTCCTGCTAACATTGACGATGAGAATGTTCTTGGAACTCTTTCTTCCCATGAGTTCTTGACCGGTTCTGGGCCCATTGTGGAACTTTGATCTCATCCACTGATTGTGGGAAAGATGAACACTTGTACTTCCTTGTGATGTAGCAGAATCAGAATTTATTGTTATAAATGTCATAAAATTTGTTATTTTAGCAGTTGCATTTTACATTTTTTTAAAAATTCATGCAAAAAAAGAACAAGTGAGGTGGTCTCTGTGGTTCATTGTCCATTCAGAAATCTGATGGTGGGGGAGGAAGAAGCTGTTTTTTGTACCATTTGGTGCTCGTCTTCAGGCTCCTGTACCTCCTTCCAAATGGTAGCAATAGGAAGAGGGCATGGCCTAGGTGGTGGGGGGCCTTGATGATAGAGGCTGCTTATTTGAGACACCTCCTCTTGTAGTAGGAGTGAAGACTGATGCTCATGGTGGCGCTGGCTGAGTTCACAACTCTGTAGTCTTTTCCTGTCCTGTGCATTGGCACCTCTGTACCAGACAGTGATGCAACCAGTCAAACAGCTCTCCACAGTACACTGTAGAAAATTCCAAGAGTCTTTGCTGGCATTCCAAATCTCCTCAAATTCCTCACAAAGTACAGCAGAGGGCCAATTGACTCACTGAGCTCATGCCCTCACTCTGAACCATCCCATGCCCTTATCGATTTCATCTATTCTCTCTCACATGCCTTCCCTGATTCTCCTGCCACCCACAACTTGCCTAATGAGCAGTTTTCTGAGATGTGGGGGAAGCCTGTGCAGTCACAGGGAAGACGAATTCCACACCGAGATCCCATTGGAAGTCTAAATTGAAGCCAGCTCACTGGACCTGAGAGAAAGGTGCACTCCCTGCTACCCACCGTGCCACCCAGATACATTGCATGCTGTTCTTGATGCAAGCTGAAGGACCAAGAGCACAGGAGCAGGAATAGACCATGAGGCCATTCAAGCTTCCCCCACCATTCACACCTTGATGAAACGCTCAAGCCTGAGACATTGGTAATGCATCTTTATTTTTGCTACAAATAGTAACTGTTTAACCAGCTGAGTTGTAACTCCATTGTGTTTCTACTATAATCATGGCTGATTTTCTCTTGCTGAACTCTGTGCTGGTACCCCACAGCCTTTGATCCCCAAAAAGTGATCCCCTAATAATCTAACCTCCATAAACCCTCTGCAATAGAATATTCCAGAGGTCCATTACCCTCTGTGAGAAGTTTCTAATGACCTTGGATTTGAATAGCCATTGCCTTGAAACCTTAAGCCTTGATCAAGGGGACACTCCCACCAGTGGAAACATCTCGACATCTCTTCATTGCCTCCCTTGGATCTTGAACGTTTGGAGGGGAGCCATTTGAACAAGCAGCCTTTGTTTTCCTGCACTCCAAAGATAATAGAGTAGGCAGCCAAGGGCTGGGTGATGTTGAAGGTGTTTGACACGCTTGCCTTTGTCGGTCATGGCATTAAATGCAAGAGTTGAGACGTTGTGTTATAGCTGGAGAATATAGCCTCTTTCAAACTTGCAAGTGGTCCTAGGAATTAACGGCTATCGGCCTTTAAAGTGCCTATATTATGAAAGGAAAATTGTCTCAACACCGGCGTCAGATTACACCATCTCACGATGGGAATTGATGGCCTCAACCCCTAGTATCCCTGGTGTCTGCAGATAGGCAAGTGTAGAATGAGCAATTGCATTGTGGGATTGAAATGACCTAAGTTTTTGCATGAGTGCAGGAATGTGAAGAAAGAAAAGATTAAAATGAAGGTATAAACTTTGCCGTGGGAAAGTCACAGCAGGAGAGAGGGAGGAAATAAATAGCAATAGCAGACAATTTTTAAACAATGTGGGGAAGTTGGTAAAGCAACAGTGCACCATTTATAAAGGCCATAGGGAAAAGCAATGGGAAACCTGATTTCCCAGAATGCCGTGCAGCAGAGAAACCCCTCCATGAGTGCTCTGTGCATGCAGCTGTATACATAGCCCTTTCTCTGCTTCACAGAATTCTGGGAGGGCAGGTTCACATCGCTTTTTCCCCACTATATTTCTGTTGTGTGCAATCGTGCGACCAATTTTCCCACAGAATTTATAAATTGTGCGCTATAGCGCATCCAACCTTCCCACGCTGTTTAAAAATTGTCCTCAATTGCTATTTATTATTCGCACTTTCTCTCGGTCCCTTATAAAGGTTTATGTAGGTTGGCACAACAACAACGGGCTGAAAGGCTTACTGTACATAAAATTTAATTATGTTATAATTAGTCATGATTAACTTTGATATAAGATCATAATACGTTGATCAGGATTTAGGGCAGGTCCACCATCACTCGATGTGACATCACAGCACCAGTAGAAGGTAGAACAGTCCTAACCCTGGGGATGGTTCCTTGCAGTGTGAACACTGTCCCAGATAGGAGGGGTCAAGTGTGAAAATCCAAAGCCCCCATTCCTATCCCGGGACACTGAACAGCCGATTTAGTGGGATACAAGTGTGAAAGCAGCTAAAGATACATCTCCAACGTTTCAGGCTTGAGTCCTTCATTAAGGGCTCAAGCCTGAAACATTGTTTTAGTATCTTTATCTTTGCTACATAAAGTACACTGTTTGACCTGTGGAGTTTCTCCAGCTTTAATATCAACTACGGCGTCTACAGACATTTGAGGAGTATTGTGCAGTTTTGGTCACCCATTTCTCGAAAAAATGTCATGAAGTTGCCAGTTTGTAGTGGGAGGTTTGCCAGGAGAAATAGCCACACCTCCTCACACTACAAGAGAAGGAGTGGTTCACTGTGTTGTTCTGATTTCAGAATCCGAAGGCTAATCCCCAAGCACCAGGTATCCAAAACAAAGAGAAAGAGCAGGATTACGATATGAATGGTTGCGTGTTGACGACACCTGATCCCCATTCAGTAGTTCGGAGCTTCAGTGGGTCAGAATGTTCCTTTACACGTCACTAGTTGGTTCCAAGCCGGTCAAATTCTGAGAGGAAGAATCAAAATGTATTGTCATGAACCCTGTCACGAAATTCGTTGTTATATTACAGTAAATTACATTTTTAAAAAATTAGTGCAGAAGAAAGGGAGAGGCCAGAGAGTGGTAGTGGAAAATTGTCTGTCAGGTTGGAGGCCGGTGACCAGTGGTGTGCCTCAGGGATCTGTATTGGGCCCATTGTTGTTCGTTATATACATTAATGATCTAGATGATGGGGTGGTGAATTGGATTAGTAAATATGCAGACGATACTAAGATAGGTGGAATAGTGGATAATGAAGAAGGTTTTCAAGGATTGCAGAGGGATTTGGGCTGCTTAGAAAAGTGGGCTGAAAAATGGCAGATGGAATTTAATGCTGATAAGTGTGAGGTGCTTCATTTTGGTAAGAAGAATCAGAATAGGACATACGTAGTAAATGGGAGAGCATTGAGGAATACAGAAGAGCAGAAAGATTTAGGAGTAACGGTACATCGTTCCCTGAAGGTAGAAACTCACGTGAATAGGGTGGTGAAGAAGGCTTTTAGTATGCTGGCCTTTATCAATCATTGCATGGAATATAGGAGTTGGGAGGTGATGTTGAGATTGTATAAGGCTTTGGTGCGGCCTAATTTGGAGTTCTGTGTGCAGTTCTGGTCGCCTAATTATAGGAAGGATATAAACAGAGTGGAGAGAGTGCAGAGAAGGTTTACCAGAATGTTACCTGGGTTTAAGCATCTAGAGTACACGGAGAGATTGGGCAGATTAGGTCTTTATTCTTTGGAGTGTAGAAGGTTGAGAGGGGATTTGATAGAGGTATTTAAGATTATGAAAGGGATAGACAGAGTGGATGTGGATAGACTATTTCCATTAAGAGTAGGAGAGATTGAAACAAGAGGACATGAGTTAAGAGTTAAGGGGCAGAGGTTTAGAGGTAACATGAGGGGGAACTTCTTTACTCAGAGAGTGGTAGCGGTGTGGAATGAGCTTCCGGGAGAAATAGTGGTGGCAGAGTCAATTTTATTATTTAAGAAAAAGCTGGACAGGTATATGGATGAGAAGAAGGTGGAGGGTTATGGGCATTGTGCAGGGAGGTGGGACTAGAGAGGGGTGTTTGGTTCGGTGCGGACTAGAAGGGCCTAATGGCCTGTTTCCGTGCTGTAATTGTTATGTTATATATATATATATTTAGAAGAGAAAGCGAGGTCGTGTCTGTGGTTCATTGTCCATTCAGAAATTTGGTGGCAGAGGGGAAGAAGCTGTTTTTATACCATTGGATGCTCGTCTTCAGGCTCCTATTCCTCCTTCCTGATGGTAGCAGTGAGAAAAGCTCATAGTCAGGGTGGTTGAGAGCCCTTGAGGATAGAGGCTGCTTTCTTGAGACACCGACTCTTGTAGATGTCCTTAATCGAGTGAAGACTGCTGCCCGTGATGGTGCTGGCTGAGTTCACAACCCTCTGTAGCCTTTCCCTGTCCTGTGAAAATTGACAACAGACAGTGATGCAACCAGTCAGAATGCTCTTGACGCAACACCTGTAGAAATTTGCAAGAATCTTTGATGACATAACAAATCTCAAACACCTCATGAAGTCTAGCCACTGGTGAGCCTTCTTCATGATTGCATTGACATGGACGCCCTCGGATACATCTTCAGAGATGTAGATACACAGGAATTTAAAGGTTTTTTTTTACCCTTTCCACTGCTAACCCCTCGATAGGGACTTGTTCGTGTTCTCTTGATTTCGCTCTCCTGAAGTCCACAATGGGTTCCTGAGATTTGCTTGCGTTGAGTGCAAGATTGTTGTGACATCACTCTTAACTAGATTTCAATATTTCCATACCATTTGGCCCCTTCTATGTGGGTCCACAGGACAATCCCATTCCTCACTAATTTACTCTGTAACCTATTCTCCCCACGTCGCCATCAACTCCCTCTGCCCCCCACCCTCACCCCCCGGACCAGATTTTCCCATTCACCTACACACTAAGTGTAGTTTACAGTGATCAACCAGCACGGTTTTGGAATGTAGGAGGAAACTGGAGCATGTAGGGGGAAACTCGTGTTATCAAAAGGAGAATGTACACATTCCAGGGTCAGGGCTGAACTCCACTGCTGGGACTGTGAGACTACAGCTCCACAAGCTAGACCATTACACTTGTACAGCAAAGATCCAATACTCCACCATTGGCCCTACATCGTGGGCTGAACAGTATGCAATGACCTGTAATGTTTGATGTTCCACCACACTCAAAGCCTTGAGCTAGTCTGATGGATTTTCCAGACTCTTCAATCTTAATCCTATTAATCAGATCAAATACTATTTATTGTTGTGTAATAAAACAGATGTAATAATACACAAAATTGCCTTTAGTCTGCCATAAAGCAGACAAAGATTCGCCATTAGCATTGGCCAGCACCCCTTACAGTTAGAGAAAAGAGAAGCAGAGTCTACCTAGAGTCACTGAGTATCCATGGATTTTCCTCCAACCCTCCCACTGCCTCTGCAGCCGCACGAGCCTCCGATTCAGTTCAAGCTATCGTCAACGAGCCCAGATCCAAGTCTCCGACGTGAGGAAGCCTTCAGAGCCTATGGCCCTTCAGGAGCCCTGCTTGCCCTCAGCACCCTCCTGTATCATGATTCTGGCACCTGGTTCTCGTGAGCCAATCTCCAGCAACCCGTAGCCTGGTGTGAGCCTCTTGACCTCATCGGCAGCAGCCCGCGGCCAGCATGGTTTCCTTGCTCGCAAGTCATCAACGGCTCGCCATCTGTGTGTGTCCTTCAGCCACAGAGCCCCTCATGGGTCCGCTACCCTGGTCACCATCCTTGGGGTCATCACCTTGGCTTCTTCTCAGCGTGGGGAATCTGCTGCTCTCCTGGAGTCTGCAGCCCCTCGACGTTGCTGTTGATCACAGGTGCTGCCATCTTGGGCTCAGACTCCACAGTCACAGGATTTTAAATAAAACATTGACATCTCCTTGACAGGCCATTTAAAGCCTGTAAAGAGCTGGGCAGTAGGACCTTGCGGGGAGGTGCAGTGTCTCCACTCCCTGGGTCTGCATCTGCTATTTATTTATTGACTTCATCACTGAAGTCAATTATGGCCATTGAAACCTGTGCCGTCCAATTACACCCAATTGATCTTCCAATCAGATTCAGATTTATTGTCAAAGTACCGATGTGACATCACATACAGCCCTGAGATTCTTTTTCTACGGGCTGCCAGAATTACCACTGATTGGTAGTGCAAACAATATTGTACACAGTGTATACCACCCCAGACATTTATGGAGGATGAGAGGAAACTGGAGATCCTGGAGAAAATTCACTCCGGTCACAGGAGAATGAACAAACTTCTTACAGGCAGCAGCAGATTCAGACCAGGGTCGCTGGTGCTGTGATAAAATTAACTAAACAAAATGCTTGCACATCAACAATACGGTAGAAGCCGATTCCGGCCATTTAAACCAATGCTGCCCAATTAAGCTATGAGCCTGTATGTTTTTGGAGGGTGGGAGAAAACCAGAGCCCATGCAGGTCATAAGGAGAAGAACGTACAAGTTCCTTACTGACAGTACTGGATCAACCCGGGTCACTGGTGCTGTAATGACGTTGCGCTAACCGCTACACTAGCGTAATAACACCCCAACAATTTTCTAATTCACTTTTTAAATGGTGAATTGTTTTTTTTTGTGAACTGTGTGAACACGGAAAGAGTATCAGAAACAGAAGTGATATTTAAGGGGGCTGTGAAAGGGGGATTTCTGAAAAATTGGCTAACGGTTTCTCAGAGATTGACAGCAATCTGGGAGAGATTGACCAGCAGTGCTGAAGATGAGGGAGTTCACTCCTAGGTTGATTTGGAGGAAATGGAGTTGTTCTTCCTAAATCCAAGTTGGTGATGAATTTTACCGGTGGCAGGAGGACACACACCGGAGTAAAGAATCGATGGAGTGAGGTTGTAACGAGAAGCAGGAGGGGTTCAGCAGGTCAGGCACCATCTATGGGGAGAAATGGTCAGTCAATGTTTTGGGTTGGAACCCTTTATTGAGTCTATAGTTTGAAGTATTATCCGGGGGGGGGAGGAGGAAGAGGGAAAAATAAGCTGGAGAGGGGCTAAGAAATTTCTGCAAGAAATTGGTCTTGTTTCCATCTGTGTCTTGCATAAATATCTTCTTTTTGAAATTGACTTGGGGGCATCAAAGGTTTAGATATATGAAGTAGGAGATGATTTGGTGTCAGTGCCTCTATGTCATTTGAATCGACAGATATTTTTGTTATTGGATGACTATTTAAAATAGCTTTGATTTTGCACAAAACTGTCTGAAGATTGTCATTATTGAGTATTTGACTATTCAAAATGAAATTAAGAATTTTTCTGATTGATCTAATCATTCTTTCCCACACACTTCCATGATGTGATCCTGTGGGTGGGTTAAACATCCAATAAATTTCTTTCTGAAAGATGAAATACTCAATGACGGAAGATGGGAGAGGTGGAGAGAGAGACAGTAGGGGTGAGGAGAAGGGTAGAGGGAAAAGTAAAGAGAATATGGAAATGCCAGTTAGAGGTGGGGGTTTACATAAAATTGGAAAAATCAATGATTTATTTTCAGATTTATTGTCCGAGTACATACATAACATCACATACAACCCTGAGATTCTTTTACTTCTGGGCAAGGCAGAATTGCCACTTATTGGAAATGCTAAAAAAAAACTGTACACAACTGTAAACAAATAAAGAACTGTAAACAAACTGCAATACAGAGAGGAAAAATCAATAGAGTGAAAAAGTGAGAGTCCTTAAATGAGTCCCTGGTTGATTTTGTTGTTGAGGAGTCTGATGGTGGAGGGGGAGCAGCTGTTTCTGAACTTGGGGGTGCGAGTCTTGTGGCACCGATACCTCTTTCCTGATGGCAGCAGTGAGAACAGAGTTTGTGCTGGGTGATGTGGATCCCGGTAGCATTCCCTGTAGATGTTCTCGATGGTGGGAAGTCCTGTTAAGCCATTGGGTTGTCCAGGAGGAATTTGAAGTGTGGTTCCATATGCTTGGCCTCCACCTAACATGCGTGGGGTCAGGCACAAATGTGCTGGAATAGTTAGTGGGGTTGAAATGTTTGGTTGCAGGAAGATCCATAAACGGAGCACAGGAGTTCATAGCAGCTCTCTCGTCCAAGAGGTGCAGTCCTCTCTGGCACTCTGGAGACCTTCAGGAGCACGTCTGTTGGAATAGTGAAGGGCATTGCAACGGTTGGCTGCTGGGAGTTATTGCTTGGACCTCCAGAGTGCAGGTGATTGGCATATTGATCATTCAATCCACGCTTATCCCACCGAGGCAATGCTGAGGGCACAGAATGCAGTACATTAGGTTGGCCCCTGTGCCGGTAAGGCCCTGCCTTACCTGGGAGGGCTGCCCGCGGCCCTGCCTGATTTATTTTCCATGGGGCATTCCAGTGATCAGAAATGCACAGCCTAATCGGAGTTGGAAGCAGCTACAGTGGGAATAGCAGCTTTTAAAAGCAATCGACTTAAAAACCTGGAGGAAATAACCTTGTAAGGCTTTGGAGAAACAGGAAGAAAAAGTGATTGATAGACTCATTCTGTGAAAGCTGACACAGGCACGATGGGCCATATGATTTCCTTGTGTGCTGAATGGTTCTGTGATTTATAGCATGTGCCTGCTCATAACTTGCTGTTCCTGTTCAGATGTACTCATTTACCTACCTTGGCCCCCGGCCCAGCTACACCTCAGACTTAAAATTCTCATCCTCCTTTTACAAATCTCTCTTGCTTGGCACCTCCCTTTCTCTGTCAGATGCCCCAGGCCTGCAGTCTGAGGGGATCGCCCAACTCCTCCTGCGCCCTGGACTCTTGCCCATTCCCTGATCTTAAACATTATGGGGCATGTCTTTAGCTGGTTAGATCCTGATATGTGGAATTCCCAGCCTCAATGTGCTTCTCTCAAACCCTTTACTACTTTGACCAAGCTTTGTGTTGAACTCCCTCGCCCTGTTTCTAGTTCTAAGCTTGAGCTTCCTGTAGCCAACCATTTCACTCCACCCCCCCCCCCCCCCATCTATTCCTGCACATTTGTGTCTGTCCTCAGCCTTATCCATGTCAGCAGAGGCCAAACATAATCTTAAGGAACCACATTTCATATTCAGCCTGATGGCATTAACATTGACTTCTCCGGTTTCTGCTAGCCGACTCTTCAATCTCCATCCCTTCCCTTTCCCATTGTCTCCTTTCCTCCAGCTCTCCACCCCCTTCCCTCTCTATTCACTGAGCCTTCTCTCCCCACTTCCATTTGCTGCTATCCTTTCCCTCCCTTATCCACCTATTACCTCCTGCCTGTGAGACTTTGCTCCTTCCCCTGCCTCTCCCCCTACTATTTTGTTCGGACGGCTGGCGACGTTTTTCCATATCCTCAAGGGCTCAATCCGGAAACTTTGATTAGGTATCTTTTTGCTACATAAAGGTCACTGTTTGACCTGCTGAGATTCTCCAGCATTTTGTGTTTTTACTTCAACTACAGTGTCTGCAGCCTTTTGCGTTTACTTCACACTTCATATCATCCGCGACAGCCTTAAACCATGTCATTCTTTATTTTCCTTTTACTTCAAGTGTGAAGGAGCAATATGGATTGATGAAAACTTGCAGACACTTTGATTTTTGTAGTTAATACACAAGAAGTGCTGGAGAAGCTCAGCACGTCTCGCAGCGTCCAGACGAGGCAAAAATTTATAACTGACATTTCAGGCCTGGGCCCTTTGTGACAATGCATAAATGTTGGTTATATATCTTTACCTCCTGTGGGTGTTGTGGGACCTGCTTAACTTCTCCAGCACTTTTATATTTATGAGATAATACAGTGTGGACAGGCCCTTCAGCCAACTTATCCATGCTGCCAGGTTGGCTACCTGTGGACAACCCATTTGCCTGTGTTCCCATCTATGTACCTAGTTAAATTAAGAAAAACGGTTCCCTTTGTGTTCCTCTCCCCTCTCACCATAAACCTCTGCCCTCTAGATTTACAATCAAAGTTTGTCATCGATTTGTACAGCACAGAAACAGGCCCTTCAGCCCAACTTGCTAATACTAGTCAAGTTTTATTCTTCAGCTGATCTCATTTACCTGCATTTGGCCCTAATTCTTCCCTATTTGTGGGCTCGTCTGTATGTCTTGTTCCATATCCCTCCCGCCCTCTGTGGAAAAAGTTGCCATTCGTATCTCCTCTTTCAGCTCTCACTTTAAGCTCTGCCTTTTAATTTTAAGTCATTTGCTCTTGGGCGGGGGTAAGACTGTGACCAATCTCTGTGGCCTTATCTATGATTATTTTTTGGCTTTTTTAAAATTTTGACCTAGCACTGAGGTACTTTATTTTCTAAAAATGCTGGTTTCCAATTTTCTTTCTTTTTCCTGATTTTCCTGAAAAATTTCTATTATCTTTGGAATTGTATCCATGACCAATTTCATTTTGTGCCTCTGGATGAGTTGTGCAGGCTTCTGAACACCAGTGCAGTAACTTGGTCATAATTTCACTTGTACACTGTTTGAGGAGCTTGTTTCCTCTGTTGTCATGAATAAAATGTATTAAATTTTGTTTGCCGTAAAGACTTGCAAAGAGGCACCTCTAGCCCTGTGCCCCCACCAATAGGAGAAAGAGAAGCAAAAGAAAATCCCCTCAGAGACATTGAGTGTCTGTGAATTTGCCTCCTGCGTTTCTGCAGCTGTACTGCCTCCTTTCCGTGCCAGCGGTGAATCCAAGCTCCTGGTTCTGGACTCCTGATACGATCAGAAAACTGTCAGTGCCCAAGGCCCCTTTGGGAGCCCTTCTCGCCATTAACACCCTCGTGGATCCCAGTCCCAATACCTGGTTCCGGTGTCCAGTAGCCTGATATGAGTCCTTCGGCCACTGACACACTCATTGGTCCACTGCTGCCATTTCTCATCCTGTAGGGTCCTCTACCTTGCCTACTCAGTGGAGGGAGGGGTGGGGAGCACATTTTCCCTCTTTGCTGCCCCATGCCAACATTCTTTGAATGTTGAGAGTTGATCTGCTGAGGTTCATTGTCGATTGCCTTCCTCTGTTTCAGCTGGTGTCTGCAGAGGGTTCCCACTCGGACTCTGGATCCATGTGTGCAGACAACCAGTCGGATCTGCCTCCCCCCATTGAGCGGACGGGTGGAATTGGTGACTCGAGGCCTCCCTCCTTCCAGTAAGTACATGGAGACGTGGGGTCTGGGTGAAGAAGTTTGACACTGACAAACATTCAGTGAAATTGTGGCTGGCCACTGACTGAATCTATTAATCTGGCTGTTAGTACGTTGGTTAACTAAAGAGTATCAATCCCTGACGAGGAATTGTTCCGGTATCAATAACAAATTGCAGAAAATATTTGTACCTTCAAGCATTTGCAGTCTTCACTGCAGAGAGCCCCAAGACTTCACTGCAGAGAGCCCCAGCCCTGGGTTTCAGATGACAATGGGGGAGACGTTTGCTGTTTCACAGAGATCTGGGTTCAATCCTGGACTTATGGGCAACCGGAAGAGTTTGCACCTTATCCCCGTGATCCTGTGGCTTTACCCAGATGCTCCACTTTCCTCTCACAACCCAAAGAGACGCTGCCCAGTTACTTGGCCAGCATAACCTGCATAGGAGAGGTGGGGAGTTGATATGCATTATATGCAGGTGTTGGGGGGAGGGAATAAGAAATTTATTAAAGAGATAAATTTGGACTGTTTGAAATCAATGGCATGAACCAGTTACTTTTCCAAATTTAGGTAACCCCCATCTCTACCTGGTTCCATGGTTTCCTTCTTTCTTTTACCTACTCTTGTTCTCATTCTTCTGTCAGACCTCTTTCTCCCCCTGCCCCACCTTGATCTCTTCCCCAACCCGTCTCACCTTGGGTAGAAATCGTCATTCAATGTTTTGGATCGGGTCTCTTTATTGAGATTGTTTCCCTGGCCCAATGGTGCTCAACCTTTTTCTTTCCCCTCACATACCACGCTAAGTAATTCCTTGCTAACCACAGACCGCCACTGGTATAGGATGCCATAGGTACTCCGTGGTTAGTAAGGGCAGGGGTGCCGTGCTACTGGAGCTCCTCTCCGGCCCCCTCATTGGTGGGGGGGGGGGGGGTTAACGGGGGCTGCTAGTCCGGGCATCTCATGGGGTGGCTCTGGGCACTTCCTTGTCGCTGTTTTGGTGAGTTCCGGCACCTAAAAAATTAGCACTGCCCCCCTGAGTAAGGGATTACTTAAGGTGGAATGTGAGTGGGGGATAAAAAAAAAATGTTAAAAACCACTGCCCTCAAACCTCGACCATTTGCTTTTAAAGTATTGTGATAGGATCACTCACTTAGGATCAGTCTTATACTGCAGGTATAGATCAAAACCTGCATTGTAAGTGGAATTCTGGGGTCGTCTTGTACACCGGCATATCAAGTATAAATCATTTTCTTTAGCCACTTTTTATAGGACAACTCTCTCGTCCTGGCCTATGAATTTCTTTCGGATTTCCTCTCATTGCTAATAGATTATTATTAGCATGGTAACAGGCCTTTTTTGGCCTGTGAGCCCATGCCACACAATTTGAATGGTGGAGTGGACTTGATGGGCTGAATAGCCTATTCCTGCATACATTACAATCATTCTAGCATTATTGCATAACCTATTGCACTGAAGTAAGGGTTGACCTGCCTGGATAGCACACAATAAAGTCTGCAACTGCAGAATCTTTGCTGTTGATCCACCTCCGTAAACTGGAGTCCCCAGGGAAACCCACACAGATACAGGGAGAATGTGCAAACTCCTTACAGACAGCTGGCGCTGTAGTAGCGTTGCACTAACTGCTACGCTAACTGCATTACCAGGTATGGCCTCACTAGTACCCCATACAATTAATTGAAGTGCTCATTTTAAAACTCTTCTAAACGCAATGAAAGGTAATCTGCCACCTGACTTCTGAACCTCCTGCTTCTCCTGCCTTCATCCTGGATTGATTATTGTAAACCTGGGGCTTTGTGGGTTCAGGATAAGGGTTCGGGAAATGACTAGCATACACAGTATACTGTCACCCAGTCAAACTCTTCCAGGAAAGGTGCAGCACTAGTTGCACAGAGGTAATTCAACAGCAAAGATTCTGCAGTTGTAGACTTTGTTGCGTGCTATCCAGGCAGGTCAACCCTTACTTCAGTCCAATAGTTTATGCAATAATGCTAGAATGATTGTACAGGTACCCAATCCTGTATCCAGACATCTAAAATCAGAAAGCTCCACAAACCAGCAAGTGGGGAGAGAGACCGGCAGCGCGAGTCGGGCGGGCGAGGAGGGGAGACAGCAGTGCGACTGAAAGGGGGTGAGGGTGGATATGGCAGCACAATTTGGGTGGACTTAAATTTGGCTTTTCAAAATCTGGAAAATTCCAAAATTCGGAACCCACTGTCCCCCAAGGGTTCCGGATAAAAGATTGTGTACCTGTAATGCATGCAGGTAGAGAAACATAAAATATAGAAGCAAAAATAGCCTATTCAGCCTATCGAGTCCACCCCACCATTTAATCAGGAGCTGATCCATTTCCCCGCTCAGCCCCACTGCCCGGCCTTCTCCCCTTAACCTTTGATGCCCTAGCTAATCCAGAACCTATCAATCTCTGTGTTAAATACACCCAATGACCCAGCCTCCACAACCACCTGTGGCAATAAATCCACTCTCTGGCTAAAGAAATTCCTCCACATCTCTGTTCTCTGGATGCCCTTCAATCCTGAAGTTGTGCCCTCCTGTAGTGGACTCTCCCATCATGGGAAATAACCTTTCTACATCTACTCTGTCCACACCTTTCAACATTCAAACTGTTTCAATGAGATTCCCCCCACCCCCACCCCCCCCAATTCTCCTAAACTCCAACGAGTCCAGGCCAAGAGCTGTCAAACGCTCCTCGTATGATAACCCTTTCATTCCTGGAATAATCCTAGTGAACTTCCTCTGAACCCTCTCCAACTTCAGCACGTCCTTTCTTAAATGTGGAGCCATTCTATGAGCCTGTGGCAGCTCATAGAACGCCGGCACTCTCCACCACTATCTTGAAGAGGGGAAAGTTTAGAGAAGATTTATGAGGCACTTTTTTTTTTAACACTGAGAGAGGTAGTTGCCTGATTTGAACTCTAGGAAGAGTTGGAGAAGCAGATACCCTAGCGACATTTAAGAAGCCTTCAGACAGATGTACGCACAGGTAGATGGGATTATTCATTGAATGATAGTCCTACAGCATGGGAACAGGCCCTTCGGCCTCTCTAATCTATGCTAATCCCATTTCCCTGCATTCGACCCATATCTCTAAACCTTTCCTATTCGTGTATGTGTCTAATTGCCTTTTGAATGTAACAATTGTCCCCATTTCTACCACTTCCCATTGGCTGGTCATTCCATAAACCCACCATCCTCTGTGTGAAGAGGGTGACCCTCAAGTCTCTCTCAATATTTCCCCTCTCCCGTCTAATTTTAGGTTCACTGACCCTATGCCCCCTTTGCTTTTATAAACTTCTCTCTTTACCCTCTTGCACTCCAGGAGAAAGGCCCCAGCCTGTCCAACCTCTTCTTGTAAGTCAACCCTCCAGTCCTGGCAACATTCTCACAAATCTTTTCCAGCTTGAAGACATTTTTCTGATAGTTGTGTGACCAGGTTTGTGCATGCTGTTCCGAGTATGATGGGGGCTTCACTGAACACTTTGTGGGCCCGCATGGACTGCGGGAGCACTGGAGGAGAATCCATGGACACTCCGCAACTCTGAAGGGCTTCTCCTTTGCTTGTCTTTCCCTCATACTGTAAGGGGACTCTTTGTCTTACTGTAGGCAGATGGCAATTTCATGTAATATTACATGTTCTGTACTATTACATGACAATAAAGGAAACAAGCTTCCTATAGCCAACCGTTTCAACTCCCAACCATTCTTAGCATGACATGTCTGCCCTCAGCTTCATCCATTGTCAGGGTGAGGCCAGACATACACTTGAGGAACAACACATGTTCTCCAGGGCAGCCTTAATTAAGCCCGATGGCATGAACATCAGTTTTTCCAGTTTTGGGTAACCCCACCTCTATCTGGTTCCACTGTTCTGTCTTTTTACTTCCTGCACTTTTTCTCTCCCTCTCTAACTTTTTTTTTCATCTCCCTTTCCCGACCCCCCCCCCTGCTCACCCCTTTCACGCCTGTACCCTATCATGTCTGCCGCATGCCCTGCAGTCCCCCTCTTTACGTGCCTTTTTTGTAAAATCTTAAGTCTTGCGTTCTACCCATGGAGTGGGTAGGGGGGGCATCCAGATCAGAATTACGATGCAGCGCGGTGACTTCTAGATAAACTTTTAACGCAGCGGAACTGTTGGGCTTGAAGTTGACATGGCTTCTGTTCGCTTTTATTCAGTAGCTTTACATCCCTTGTAACACTGAAGAAAAACAAAGCAGAAAGAGAAGGAACAGCCTCTGACTTGTCCCGACCCCATTGGTTCATTCTTGTTGCCAGGGCTGCCTGCTCTTGTGAGACTGAACAATCGTGTTTAACCCAAGGTTGTTCTATTAACTCTTTACACTCCTGACGAAGGGCTCAGGCCTGCAACGTCGACAGCCTCTGACCTCCATTTCTCCAGCACTTTTGTGTACTGCACTTTAGCAACCACGTCCGCCCCTTTTCCACTTTCACTCTGAGCGTTAACTATTTCCTCCCTCTCACTGCCTTCCTCGCTGACTTCCTACAGCAGTTCGTCACCTGCTTAAAGTTTCTAGCATCTGGAGTCTTTGTCTCTCAGATATTTTGATTTGCATTGTTAATGGGTAGGACAACAACACTGTCTACAAATTTGCCTACGATACCACGTTAGTGGGTTGTGCAAGGGAAGGGGATGAATCAGTGTGCAGGAGGGAGATTGAAATCCTGGCTGAATAGTGCACCAACAACAACCTTGCACTCAATGTCACCAAAACTAAGGAGCTGATTGTTGCCTTCAGGAAAGGAAAACCAGAGGTGTACAATCCAGTGATCATCAGGGGATCAGAGATGGAGAGGGTGAACAAATTTAAGTTCTTGGAAGTCACTATCTCAGAGGATCTTTCCTGGGCCCAACTCTAATGGCATTGTGAAGAAAGCACGTCAGTGTCTCTACTTCCACAGGAGTTTGCGGAGGTTTGGTAGGACACCGTAAACCCTGGCAAATTTCTGCAGATGTGTGGGTCGAAGGATGCTGACTGGCTGCATCAGAGCCTGGTATGGGGACACCAAAACACCTGAGCATAAAGCCCTCCAAAAGGCATCACAGGTAAAAACCCTCCCCATTATCGAGAACATCTACAGGGAACAGCAGCAATCATTAAGGATCACACCACCCAGGGCACGCTCTGTTCTCGCTGCTGCCATCAGGAAGGAGGTATCGGTGCCACAAGACTCACACCCCCAGGCTCCACCATCAGACTCCTTAACAACAAACTCAATCAGGGAGTCGTTTAAGGACTATGACTTGTCCACTTTATTGATTTTTTTTATTCTCTCTCTATTGCAGTTTGTTTACATTTGTTATCTGTTTGTATTTCTTTATCTGTTTACATGTTTACTCTGTGTAGAGATTTTTTTTTGCTCTACCAATAAGTGGTAATTTGGCCTTGCCTGCAGGAAAAAGAATCTCAGGTTTGTAATAAACCTGAAATCTGAATCTAATTATTTTTAAATGAAGCTATTTAAAAAGATAACCCAACTAAAAAGCACACAAAATGGGTGCATAAGGCAAATTACAGGAAATAAAGCAAAACTTTGTCCTTGTTCCTGTCAAATATATTTGGGAGACAGAGTTACATTCCTTATAGCCATCTCTGATCACGGATCGTCTTCTGGAAGCTGCCACCACAAGGGGGCAGTGAGCTGATGCATTTTAATACATAGAAGTGCTGGAGAAACTCAGCAGGTCCCACATTCTTTGTGGCAAAGATTCATAGCCAACAAGGTAGGAGCAAAACGCAAGCAGGCACCTGAATAAAGTAGGGGGAGGCGGGAAAGAGTACAGGTCCAAGGGCATGTGGATATTGGGGATGGGGGTCCAGAAGATTAAAAAAAGCTGAGCTGATGGGGAAGGAGTGACTCTCTGAATGGATAGGGAAGGGAGAGCTGAAGGAAAGGAGACAGAGGGATGGGGAAGAGATAGAGGCAGCTGAGTGGCCTAATGTTAATGCCATCCGGTTGATCCTCCAATTTGAGAGTGGTCTCAATCAGGCAGTGGATGAGGCCATGCACAGACATGTCGGTGTGGGAACGGGGCACGGAACTGAAATGGATGGCCACTGGGAGATCCTGACCGTTGCAGTGGACAGAGCAAAGGTGGTCAACAAAATAAACTCCCAGTCTCTTCATGCTCCCCTCCCCCCCCTTGACAGCCAATGGCAGGAATGTTAATTTTTCCAGTTCGATGTAACTCCCCCCTCACCTCCATGCAGCTCTTTACCTACTCCTGCTCTCATTTCCCCCTCCCACCTCCCCTTCCCCAATGATCTCACTCATATTTGCCTCTCCACTTCTCTCATCTTCATCTGTTCAGAACCCATCACTTCTTCCCCACCCTCCCCACCACCAATCCCACTTTAATCTCGATAAAGGATCCCGATGTGAAACAATGCACTTCACATCCCTCTCCACGGATGCTGCCTGCCCCTCTGTGTCCCTCCAGCTTCTCTTTGTTCACTCAGGTTGCGTTAGCTCTTGTTGTTTCCAAACTTCACTCTCTCCACCAGTCCAAGCGAATGGGGTCAGGAGGAGCAATCACAGGAGGAGACCTTGATCAATGTCTCCATCACACTGTGGAATGGTTTCATTATTGTCATTGGGTCAAAATTGCGGAACTCCTTAACCACCAATTTTCTGGACCTTCAAACTTGGTGGAGTTTCCCGATACAACCTTGTGTCAAAGTTTCCCAAAACAAGGGAAGCTTATTGATTGCATTAGGGAACTGTGCTTATGGCATTAAATGGGAAAGAATGGGACAAGGTTCTTTTGAAGAATAGCATTCTTCATGACCAGCTAAATGGTCCATTGGTGATTTCCTTCTGCTGTAGGTCCTGTACAAATAAACTCCCTGTTCCTTTAACTGGGACATTGATGTAAGTAGTAAAAATCTAATGTCTAATAAAATAAATATTACTGTGGCCCATTGCAGAGTAGGTTTACATAGGTCAGCACAACATTGTGGGCTGGAGGGTCTTTACTCCACTATAATGTTCTATGTTAAGACCAGACGATCCAGGAGCAGAAATGGGCCATTCAGCCCATCGTCTGTCCCACTGTTCAATTATGAGCTGATCCATTTCCCCACTCAGCCCCACTGCCCGGTCTGTGGAATCACTAGGGTTGGTCTCACCCAGTGCAGTAACTCATGTTGTCACCTCCAATCGCCACCCCACCCCCACCGACTTCATGGACTTGCTCCCGTACCAGACCATACAGAATCCTTCATAATGCCTTTTGTTCTAATGTCTCTTGTAAATCGTAATTTCTGCAGATCTCTGAATGTAACGTCAACAGTAGTGAGGTAACTAGCTAGGAAAATGAAAATTACACCTTTAAATTACAATATCGTGCGCACAGACTAAATGTAAAAAAAGGACAAATGACCAATATTTGAAAAGAGATATAGTTGTAAAAAATATAGAATAATATGTGATAAATATAGTTGTAAAATTGCTTAAATGTAATATTTCTTAGATTATATATGAATACTAACAACAAAATTGTTTTGTAAATCTTTGTACATTGAATTACAACGTTACTCATAACTCAGTGGAACCTTGTTTTGATTTTTCTCCTTCTTTTCCTTTAATTCCTACTTCTTTCTCGAAAGCGTTATTGATCTCGGTTCACAGATACTAATGACCACAATATTGTAGCTAAAACACCAGAAAATCTGGCAAAAGCAGTGACCATAGCAGCGACAAAAACACCAACGCTGGCTTGTAGCACGTGCAGACAAAACCACGTGATTCGAAGCAACATCGAGGAATAACAACAGCTCTGACTGGAGAGCAGTAGAAGGTTCAAAAAGTAAATGAGCATTGAGTTTTAGCCTCATAGGTCTATTGATACATATAAACTGGGCTTAATGAAAAATGTTTTTGTTGTTATAACAAACTACAGGGATATTTTTATAAAAATAATAACTTTCTGCTGAAACTGCACAAGAATTATATACATAGTCATTCTGGTGTCACCTAATGCAGTCCATACCCCACGCACCCCCCTAGTGACACCACTGCCCAGCCTTCTCCCCATAACCTTCGATCCCTGGCTAATCACGAAACTATCAATCTCAGCCTTAAGTACATCCAATAACTTGGCCTCCCCAACTGCCTGTGGCAAATTACATAGATTCACCACCTTCTGGGGTGGTCTCCCTTCATTTACATCTACTCTTTCCATGCCTTTCACCATTCAAAATGTTCCTCCTCATTCTCCTAAGATCTAACAAGTGCATCAAACGTACTTCATATGATAACTTTCATTCCCAGAATCATCCTTGTGAACCTCTGAACCTCTCCAATGTCAGCCCATGAGCCCATACCACCCAAATACCACAATTAACCTGCTTCCCCTGTACATTTTTGAAGGGTGGGAGGAAACCTGAGCCCCCGGAGGAAATCCACGCAGACACGGGGAAAACAAACAAGCTCCTTACAGACAGTGCCGGATTCGAACCTGGGTCACTGGCGCTGTAACAGTGTTGCACTAACCATAGTGCTAGCCGTGTCACCCCTCACTCACATCAATAGACAAGGAAAAGGGTCATTGGAAAAGTTCACCAGGGAGTTGCTGGCACTGGAGGGGTTAAGTTATGGGGGGAGGTTGAGGAGGCTGGTACTTTATTTCCTTGAGTGTAGGAGACAGAGGGGAGAACCTAGAAATTTATAAAATCGAGGGGGGATGGATAAAGTCTTTATCCCCAGGGCAGATTGTTCTGGAATTAGAAGGGATAGGTTGAAGGTAAAAAAGGACAGATTTATGATAGTCTCAGAGGGAAGTCTGTATCTAGAGAAGTGAACATGTCAAGCTCCCGTAGCCCCTCACTCTCTGACCACCTTTTAAAGGCACGTTGTTTCAGTAGCTAGGCTAACCACATGTCCTGATCACAGAAACCTTCAGGATATTATGTTGGAGGACTGGGCGTTAGTTGGCTGATGGTTGTCTGCAGACGCCTGCTCTTGCTTTAATGTTGTCCAGATCTTGCTACTGCCTTGTTTTTCTGAGTCCATAAGAACTAGGGGAAGGAGCTGTCCATCTCGTCTGTCAAGCCTGCCCCCCCCCCTCCCCACCTCAGTAAGGCCATGACTGATCTGGCAATGGACTTGGCTCCACCTGTGAGTGCAGTAAAAATTGGGTCTCGAGCAGTGATTCTCAACCTTGCCTTCCCTCTCACATCCCACCTGCATGCCGTGGCTGGGGAATTATGCTACATTGGTGTCCTCTGACCGGTCACAGCACTGGCCGATCACAGTAACTTGCGTCCTCCGACTCACCATACCTTTGCTGTTTTTTTCCGTGCAGCGCCAATGCAGCTGGGAGCCAGGACAACCTGGACAATGAGACGGAGACAGAGTCGGTGATCTCGTCACGAAAGGAAAGGCTACGGCGGAAGGAAGGACATGAGCACAGTGAGTGTGTGATGAGGGAGATGTTAATTGTGTCACATTTGTACTGGTGATTCAGTGGTACTGGGTTCTTCTCTGGTCTTTAACAATTCTGTGAACCTCTAACTAATTAAAGCAAGTTTTGAGTATGTATTGTCATATATACCAGAACAAAGGGATTAGTAAATGAAGAACATTTGACAGCTCTTTGACTGTACTCCTTGGAGTTCAGAACTCCATTTAAGGATGACCTCATAGGAGCATTTTGAAAGTTGAAAGACCTGGACAGGGTAGATGTGGCAAAGATGTTTCCCATGTGGACGAGTCAAGGGCACAATGTCAGTATTGAGGGGTGCCCATTTAAAACTGAGATGTGGAGGAATTTCTTCAGCCAGAGTGGTGAACATCTGGAATTTGTTACCATGGGCAACTGTGGAGGCCAGGCCGTTGGGTGTATTTAAGGCAGAGATTGATAGATATTTGAGTTGTCAGGGTACCAAGGGTTAGGGGGAGAATGCCGGGGAGTGAGGCTGAGTGGGAGAATAGATCAGCTCATGATGGAATGGTGGAGCAGACTTGATGGGCTGAATGGTCTACTTCTGCTCCTATATTTTGAGATCTTACTCAACTATTAGGCTTGACAGTAAGTGAAGATTTAATACAGTGGTTCTCAACCTTTTTCTTTCCACTCACATCTCACTTTAAGTAATCCCTATGCCATATGTGTTATGTGATTAGTAAGGGATTGCTTAAGGTGGGATGTGGGTGGAAAGAAAAAGTTTGAAAACCACTGATTTATTTGTCCTTCATTGACTCGTTATGTGCTCGGTTTCATAACTCCATAGGAAATGGACCAATTACAATTTTTCTCAAGCAAAATATTTCAGTAAAAATTAGGTCTCGAGCAGTGATTCTCAACCTTGCCTTCCCTCTCACATCCCACATTAAGCAATCCCTTACTGATCACAGAGCACCAATGGTATGGGGATTACTTAAAGTGGGATGTGAGTGGAAAGGTAAAGGTTGAGAACCACTGATTTAACGCCTACTTTGTGTTGGTACTTACTGAGGATCAGGACACTGACAATATTGATCAAAGCAGGACTGAAGGTGCGTACTGGTAAATGAAGAAATCTAGATGGCTGGATCCCCGTCCTGCTGTATAGTCTCCATCCGAAACATCGATCATCCCTTTCCCTCCGCAGGTGCTGCCTGACCTGACGCACAATAAAACAGGAGCAGGAATTGTCCCTGCTTTGCCATTCAATAAGATCACGGCTGATCTGGCCATGGACTCAGCTCCACCTCCCCAGAACCCTTAATTCCCATGCTATTCACAAATCCATCTGTCTGTGTCTTAAATACATTTAATGAGGCAGCCTGCACTGCTTCCTTTGGCAGAGAATTCCATTGATTGACCACTCTGGGAAAAGGTGTTCCACCTCATCTGTCTTAAATCTAATTCACTCAATCTGATTCCCTCCAGTTCTAGTCCCAGCCATTGGAACAACCTCCCTGCTTCAATTTTATATCTTCCTTTAATAATGTTAAATGACTCTATAAGATCCCCTCTCATCCTTCTCAACTTCAGTGAGTATAGTTCCAAGCTACTAAAACTTTCCTTGTGAGAAACATTGCTTCAGCCTGGTTTGGGAATAAAAGTGCCCAAGAACTCAGAAAGTAGAAAATACAGCCAGGTCCATCACAGGCTTTGTTTTCCCATCCACTGCAGACATCTATGCAGGACACTGCCAACATCATAAAGAACCCCCAATACTCTGGTCACATTCTCACTACCACCATCAGACAGAAGGTACACAAGCCTGAAGAACAGCACCTCTAGGTTCAAGAACAGTTTCTTTCCATGGAGCCATAGAGCTTTACAGTACCAAAACATGCTCTTCTGGTCTATGCCAAGCTATTATTCTGCCTGGTCCCACTGACCTGTACCCTCTCCATAGCCCTCCATACCTCTCCTATCCATGTGTCAGCCACAGCTTATCAGGGACTCCATGGACATCACAAATGCGCCATCTTTGTTATTACAATCTAGATTAATGATAATATTTATTTATCCATCTTGTGCATCCCTTGTCTCTTTTAGATCAAATCAATTGGATTACTCTTGTAGATTTACTTTACAAGAACCTGTCCAGCTTCAGCAAGAGTTTCAATGCTATGTACATTGTACAGGTCGAACTTCTTTAATCCATTGACCTTGGGACCCAGTCATTGCCGGAGCAGGGAAAATGATGGAAAATGCACAAAAAATAGTTGTCACAGGTGTGGTAGCTAAAAGGATCAAATATATCACAAATCAAATCCCAGTTAGCACAATGCCTTTACAGTGCCAACGATCGAGAATGCAATTTGAATCCCATGCAATGAATTTGTACAAACAGCGGGTGCTGGACCACGGCAGTTGCTGGACCACAGAGAGCCAGATTTATGATGCTCAACCTGTACAATGTGTATGACAATAAATTGATGAATCTCACCCAACCATTCCTGCAAGCAACCTGGTGAACCCTCAGGCAGCAGCTCCTCCTTTGCCCCACATTCCAGCATCTGCAGACTCTTGTATGCCCAGCCCCCAGGCTGTTAAGGGAAAGAGGAGAAGAAATAATATATCCCAGATAGCCACAAAGTTTCTGAATAGTGGAAAACTGCAAGAAACACAAGGTGAAATTTTAATCCTTGCAAACACGAGCTGTGGAGGATGTGGGCAAAGGTGAGGTACCTGTCATACATCTGAAAAAAGACGTAGATTGGCAGACAAGTCACCCTATCCTCATTACACATGCCTCCTCCCTTCCATGCTCTCAGTCTTGATGAAGGGTTCTGAACTGAAACATCAACCATTCTTTCTCTCCCACTGACACTGCTTGACCTGTGGGATGCCTCCAGCAGATGGTGTCCTGCTCCAGATTTTGGCATCTGAGGTCTTTCCCCAGAGAATAATAATGATATGGCAGAAGGGACGGCACATCACGAAGATCAGGTTATCAGGCACTGACAGCAAATTGCTTAAACGGTCACCCACTGCACAGGACCCTCCCCCCACTGCCTAACACCCTCCCCACACTGCCCAACACCCTTCCCCCACTGCCCAGCACCCTCTCCCCACTACCCAGCACCCTCCCCCCGCTGCCCAGCACCCTCCCCCCGCTGCCCAGCACCCTCCCCCCGCTGCCCAGCACCCTCCCCCCGCTGCCCAGCACCCTCCCCCCGCTGCCCAGCACCCTCCCCCCGCTGCCCAGCACCCTCCCCCCGCTGCCCAGCACCCTCCCACCGCTGCCCAGCACCCTCCCCCCGCTGCCCAGCACCCTCCCCCCGCTGCCCAGCACCCTCCCCCCGCTGCCCAGCACCCTCCCCCCGCTGCCCAGCACCCTCCCCCCGCTGCCCAGCACCCTACCCCCGCTGCCCAGCACCCTCCCCCCGCTGCCCAGCACCCTCCCCCCGCTGCCCAGCACCCTCCCCCCGCTGCCCAGCACCCTCCCCCCGCTGCCCAGCACCCTCCCCCCGCTGCCCAGCACCCTCCCCCCGCTGCCCAGCACCCTCCCCCCGCTGCCCAGCACCCTCCCCCCGCTGCCCAGCACCCTCCCCCCGCTGCCCAGCACCCTCCCCCCGCTGCCCAGCACCCTCCCCCCGCTGCCCAGCACCCTCCCCCCGCTGCCCAGCACCCTCCCCCCGCTGCCCAGCACCCTCCCCCCGCTGCCCAGCACCCTCCCCCCGCTGCCCAGCACCCTCCCCCCGCTGCCCAGCACCCTCCCCCCGCTGCCCAGCACCCTCCCCCCGCTGCCCAGCACCCTCCCCCCGCTGCCCAGCACCCTCCCCCCGCTGCCCAGCACCCTCCCCCCGCTGCCCAGCACCCTCCCCCCGCTGCCCAGCACCCTCCCCCCGCTGCCCAGCACTCTCCCCCCGCTGCCCAGCACCCTCCCCCCGCTGCCCAGCACCCTCCCCCCGCTGCCCAGCACCCTCCCCCCGCTGCCCAGCACCCTCCCCCCGCTGCCCAGCACCCTCCCCCCGCTGCCCAGCACCCTCCCCCCGCTGCCCAGCACCCTCCCCCCGCTGCCCAGCACCCTCCCCCCGCTGCCCAGCACCCTCCCCCGCTGCCCAGCACCCTCCCCCGCTGCCCAGCACCCTCCCCCGCTGCCCAGCACCCTCCCCCGCTGCCCAGCATCCTCCCCCGCTGCCCAGCACCCTCCCCCGCTGCCCAGCACCCTCCCCCGCTGCCCAGCACCCTCCCCCGCTGCCCAGCACCCTCCCCCGCTGCCCAGCACCCTCCCCCGCTGCCCAGCACCCTCCCCCGCTGCCCAGCACCCTCCCCCGCTGCCCAGCACCCTCCCCCGCTGCCCAGCACCCTCCCCCGCTGCCCAGCACCCTCCCCCGCTGCCCAGCACCCTCCCCCGCTGCCCAGCACCCTCCCCCGCTGCCCAGCACCCTCCCCCGCTGCCCAGCACCCTCCCCCGCTGCCCAGCACCCTCCCCCGCTGCCCAGCACCCTCCCCCGCTGCCCAGCACCCTCCCCCGCTGCCCAGCACCCTCCCCCGCTGCCCAGCACCCTCCCCCGCTGCCCAGCACCCTCCCCCGCTGCCCAGCACCCTCCCCCCGCTGCCCAGCACCCTCCCCCCGCTGCCCAGCACCCTCCCCCCGCTGCCCAGCACCCTCCCCCCGCTGCCCAGCACACGCTGCCCAGCACCCTCCCCCCGCTGCCCAGCACACGCTGCCCAGCACCCTCCCCCCGCTGCCCAGCACACGCTGCCCAGCACCCTCCCCCCGCTGCCCAGCACACGCTGCCCAGCACCCTCCCCCCGCTGCCCAGCACACGCTGCCCAGCACCCTCCCCCCGCTGCCCAGCACACGCTGCCCAGCACCCTCCCCCCGCTGCCCAGCACACGCTGCCCAGCACCCTCCCCCCGCTGCCCAGCACACGCTGCCCAGCACCCTCCCCCCGCTGCCCAGCACACGCTGCCCAGCACCCTCCCCCCGCTGCCCAGCACACGCTGCCCAGCACCCTCCCCCCGCTGCCCAGCACACGCTGCCCAGCACCCTCCCCCCGCTGCCCAGCACACGCTGCCCAGCACACGCTGCCCAGCACCCTCCCCCCGCTGCCCAGCACACGCTGCCCAGCACCCTCCCCCCGCTGCCCAGCACACGCTGCCCAGCACCCTCCCCCCGCTGCCCAGCACCCTCCCCCCGCTGCCCAGCACCCTCCCCCCGCTGCCCAGCACACGCTGCCCAGCACCCTCCCCCCGCTGCCCAGCACACGCTGCCCAGCACCCTCCCCCCGCTGCCCAGCACACGCTGCCCAGCACCCTCCCCCCGCTGCCCAGCACACGCTGCCCAGCACCCTCCCCCCGCTGCCCAGCACACGCTGCCCAGCACCACCCCCCCGCTGCCCAGCACACGCTGCCCAGCACCCTCCCCCCCGCTGCCCAGCACACGCTGCCCAGCACACGCTGCCCAGCACACGCTGCCCAGCACACGCTGCCCAGCACCTCCCCCAGCTGCCCAGCACCTCCCCCAGCTGCCCAGCACCCTCCCCCGCTGCCCAGCACCCTCCCCCTGCTGCCCAGCACCCTCCCCCTGCTGCCCAGCACCCTCCCCCCGCTGCCCAGCACCCTCCGCCCGCTGCCCAGCACCCTCCGCCCGCTGCCCAGCACCCTCCGCCCGCTGCCCAGCACCCTCCGCCCGCTGCCCAGCACCCTCCGCCCGCTGCCCAGCACCCTCCGCCCGCTGCCCAGCACCCTCCGCCCGCTGCCCAGCACCCTCCGCCCGCTGCCCAGCACCCTCCGCCCGCTGCCCAGCACCCTCCGCCCGCTGCCCAGCACCCTCCGCCCGCTGCCCAGCACCCTCCGCCCGCTGCCCAGCACCCTCCGCCCGCTGCCCAGCACCCTCCGCCCGCTGCCCAGCACCCTCCGCCCGCTGCCCAGCACCCTCCGCCCGCTGCCCAGCACCCTCCGCCCGCTGCCCAGCACCCTCCGCCCGCTGCCCAGCACCCTCCCCCGCTGCCCAGCACCCTCCCCCGCTGCCCAGCACCCTCCCCCGCTGCCCAGCACCCTCCCCCGCTGCCCAGCACCCTCCCCCGCTGCCCAGCACCCTCCCCCGCTGCCCAGCACCCTCCCCCGCTGCCCAGCACCCTCCCCCGCTGCCCAGCACCCTCCCCCGCTGCCCAGCACCCTCCCCCGCTGCCCAGCACCCTCCCCCGCTGCCCAGCACCCTCCCCCGCTGCCCAGCACCCTCCCCCGCTGCCCAGCACCCTCCCCCGCTGCCCAGCACCCTCCCCCGCTGCCCAGCACCCTCCCCCGCTGCCCAGCACCCTCCCCCGCTGCCCAGCACCCTCCCCCCGCTGCCCAGCACCCTCCCCCCGCTGCCCAGCACCCTCCCCCCGCTGCCCAGCACCCTCCCCCCGCTGCCCAGCACACGCTGCCCAGCACCCTCCCCCCGCTGCCCAGCACACGCTGCCCAGCACCCTCCCCCCGCTGCCCAGCACACGCTGCCCAGCACCCTCCCCCCGCTGCCCAGCACACGCTGCCCAGCACCCTCCCCCCGCTGCCCAGCACACGCTGCCCAGCACCCTCCCCCCGCTGCCCAGCACACGCTGCCCAGCACCCTCCCCCCGCTGCCCAGCACACGCTGCCCAGCACCCTCCCCCCGCTGCCCAGCACACGCTGCCCAGCACCCTCCCCCCGCTGCCCAGCACACGCTGCCCAGCACCCTCCCCCCGCTGCCCAGCACACGCTGCCCAGCACCCTCCCCCGCTGCCCAGCACACGCTGCCCAGCACACGCTGCCCAGCACCCTCCCCCCGCTGCCCAGCACACGCTGCCCAGCACCCTCCCCCCGCTGCCCAGCACACGCTGCCCAGCACCCTCCCCCCGCTGCCCAGCACCCTCCCCCCGCTGCCCAGCACCCTCCCCCCGCTGCCCAGCACACGCTGCCCAGCACCCTCCCCCCGCTGCCCAGCACACGCTGCCCAGCACCCTCCCCCCGCTGCCCAGCACACGCTGCCCAGCACCCTCCCCCCGCTGCCCAGCACACGCTGCCCAGCACCCTCCCCCCGCTGCCCAGCACACGCTGCCCAGCACCACCCCCCCGCTGCCCAGCACACGCTGCCCAGCACCCTCCCCCCCGCTGCCCAGCACACGCTGCCCAGCACACGCTGCCCAGCACACGCTGCCCAGCACACGCTGCCCAGCACCTCCCCCAGCTGCCCAGCACCTCCCCCAGCTGCCCAGCACCCTCCCCCGCTGCCCAGCACCCTCCCCCTGCTGCCCAGCACCCTCCCCCCGCTGCCCAGCACCCTCCGCCCGCTGCCCAGCACCCTCCGCCCGCTGCCCAGCACCCTCCGCCCGCTGCCCAGCACCCTCCGCCCGCTGCCCAGCACCCTCCGCCCGCTGCCCAGCACCCTCCGCCCGCTGCCCAGCACCCTCCGCCCGCTGCCCAGCACCCTCCGCCCGCTGCCCAGCACCCTCCGCCCGCTGCCCAGCACCCTCCGCCCGCTGCCCAGCACCCTCCGCCCGCTGCCCAGCACCCTCCGCCCGCTGCCCAGCACCCTCCGCCCGCTGCCCAGCACCCTCCGCCCGCTGCCCAGCACCCTCCGCCCGCTGCCCAGCACCCTCCGCCCGCTGCCCAGCACCCTCCGCCCGCTGCCCAGCACCCTCCGCCCGCTGCCCAGCACCCTCCGCCCGCTGCCCAGCACCCTCCGCCCGCTGCCCAGCACCCTCCGCCCGCTGCCCAGCACCCTCCGCCCGCTGCCCAGCACCCTCCGCCCGCTGCCCAGCACCCTCCGCCCGCTGCCCAGCACCCTCCGCCCGCTGCCCAGCACCCTCCGCCCGCTGCCCAGCACCCTCCGCCCGCTGCCCAGCACCCTCCGCCCGCTGCCCAGCACCCTCCGCCCGCTGCCCAGCACCCTCCGCCCGCTGCCCAGCACCCTCCGCCCGCTGCCCAGCACCCTCCGCCCGCTGCCCAGCACCCTCCGCCCGCTGCCCAGCACCCTCCGCCCGCTGCCCAGCACCCTCCGCCCGCTGCCCAGCACCCTCCGCCCGCTGCCCAGCACCCTCCGCCCGCTGCCCAGCACCCTCCGCCCGCTGCCCAGCACCCTCCGCCCGCTGCCCAGCACCCTCCGCCCGCTGCCCAGCACCCTCCGCCCGCTGCCCAGCACCCTCCGCCCGCTGCCCAGCACCCTCCGCCCGCTGCCCAGCACCCTCCGCCCGCTGCCCAGCACCCTCCGCCCGCTGCCCAGCACCCTCCGCCCGCTGCCCAGCACCCTCCGCCCGCTGCCCAGCACCCTCCGCCCGCTGCCCAGCACCCTCCGCCCGCTGCCCAGCACCCTCCGCCCGCTGCCCAGCACCCTCCGCCCGCTGCCCAGCACCCTCCGCCCGCTGCCCAGCACCCTCCGCCCGCTGCCCAGCACCCTCCGCCCGCTGCCCAGCACCCTTTGCCTGGCACCCATCACACATTCCCTTCTGTTGTATTCGGAACCCATCTGTGTGAAATTGGGGAGGTAGCCTCTCCCATGCCCGTTGTTTCCCAATCCCTGGTATTAGTGCATTTGTCAGGGAGGTGAACCACTGCAACATGTTTGTTGGCCCCTGGTCAGGTGAATATTCACCCAAGCTGTAGAATACTAAGGCATAAGGTCAAAAGGCAGCTCAGCTGCCCTCTTTATCATGGAGGGTGGTTCATCAATGACTTTTCATCCTGTGATTACCTTCACCTTCCCAGGAAGACTTCACTGAAATGACTCGTCTCTCCCACAGGATCATGTCTGTGGTTTTGCTGCACCTTGTTCCTGCCAACAGAAAATAAAGCTACACCATTTTTAGGGATTTTTCTATGGTTTTAATTTTCCAGTCCCTTGAGTCCTTCAAACAACACGGTTAGTGTAGCAGTTAGCGCGACGCTATTACAGCGCCAGCAACTGGGATGTCTGCAAGGAATTTGTACGTTCTTCACACGACCGATGTGAGTTTCTACCTGGTGCTCCAGTTTCCTCCCACCCTCCAAAACGTACAGGGTTGTAGGTTAATTTGGGTGAAATTGGGCAGCTCGGGTTGAAATGGCCAGAATTGACTCCTGCCGTGATATGAATGAAATTTAATTTAAATTTAACCTTCCTCAAGCAATCTCATTTATAGTACATTTATAGTTCTCTTTCTCTGACTGTAAGAGGCACTCAGGCAATTTCTGCCGATGGTGAATTTGTCTGCCTTACGGCAGTTGAAAGCAAATTCCGTGTAGTATTGCACTCTCTTATTGCGTGACAGTAAAGGAGTCTTGAATCTTGAAACAGACCATTTGGCTCAATTGTGGAATCTGGCCTTTCTACTCCGTTCCATCCAGTCACCACATCCTTCTGTTTCCTTTCCCTCGTATCTTTCTATTCTGCTTCTTCAATACTAGTTTGAGATCTGCTTTGTGGAGGTCATTTTGGGTTCACTGCTCACCACATCAAGAAGTACCTCTTGGATTGTCCATTGGATCTCGATGTGATCATCCTACATTTGTGGCCCTGGTTTTTGTTCTTCCTTCGAGGGTAGTGTCTTCTATGCACCACCCCGTCGACTCTTTCATTCTCCAAACACCCTCTGACAGGTCACCGCCTCTTCCACTTTTTCTCGAGGAAGGTGCGCCTGTTTCGCCTCCCCTGGGTTACAACATCTTCCCCGTATTGCTCGGTATTCATTTTGCCACAAGAAGGTCACAGTGAGGGTGTAACTGTTCATCTCTTGCAGCTGTACCATTGACATTGGGGAACGGTGCCAGGACAGGGGTCAGGACAGGAGATTCAGGAGTGAAAAAAAGGAGGGATTTGGAGGACCAGGGAGATCTGGTGGGGTTGAAGGCATCCAGAAACATTGATCCCAGAGGGTGAGAACCATGTAGTAATCATTTCAGCCAAATGCTTTCTATGGCTGACTGGACTGTCACTGGACCCAGCGAGCTTCACAATTAATTGCAGTGTTTTAATGATAATGACTAAGTCAATCGTAATCTGGATCTGCAGTAAATACAGGTGCAAGGTTTGGCAGTGGTTGAGTTTTTAATTTACTCTCATTCTCCCCAGGCTGAAGCCCCAGAGCTCAGACTGAGCTTTGTACAGTGAAGGCTGGAATGCTCTCCTCTCTTGCTCCGGGGCATTTACAATTCCTTAGAATCACAAATAGCAGCGTGAACGTGCACCGATTCTTCCGTCATAAATTTTCTTCAAGATTGGGAGTTCACGTCCAGGGTGAGATGCAGTGGGGGCTTTGCGTTGAAGATTGCTGCCAAGAAACAGCTGATTGAATCGCTCCCAGCATTACTTGTGCAAACAACCCAGACCAAATGAGTCGCTCCTGATTGCTTATGGATTCAGCAGTTTGCAAAGCAATTAAGTGACAGAATTGGGAAGGCAATGTGCCACCTCTTCAGCAGCCTTGTCTCTGATGAAGGGTTCATCATTTCTGATTTCTTCATGAAGGGTTTCAACATGAAGCTTCCACAGTTCCTTTCTCCTGACCCCACTGGTGCTGCTGAACAGTACAGGAGCAGACCCTTTGGCTCACATGTCTGCGCCAAACATGATGCCCAAATTAGACTAAAGCTCTGCTGCTTCCATACGATCCCTATTCTTCCATCTCCTGCACGCTCATGTGTCTGTCCATCGAGAATCCTCTTAAGCACTGCCTCTCATCATTTTATATATTTCACCAGGTCTCCCCTTAGCCTCCAACTCCCTGGAGAAAATAGCCCAGGTGTGTCCAACCTCTCCCAACAGCTCACACCCACTAATCCAGACAACACCTGAGGAAACCACTTCTGCCTCCTTTCCAAAGCCTCCACATCCTTCTTGTAATGGGGCGACCAGAATTGCAGACAGTGTTCCAAGCTCCAGATTCCAGGATCTGCAGCCTCTTGTGTCTCCTGCTTTGTTTCGCACTCAACGTGTACCTGCATTTTTGTGTTGTGAAATAGTTCACAGATGTTTGGGGTGCATGGTTAGTGTAATGGTTTAGTGCAAAGCTATAATGCAGCTGCAATGTGGGTTCGAATCCCACGCTGTCTGTAAGGAGTTTGTACGTTCTCACCATGTCTGCGTGGGTTTTCTCCAGGTGATCTAGTTACCTCCCATCCTTCAAAAATGTACAGGGATTGTCAGTCAATTGGGGTATTTAGGCGGCATGGGCTGGAAGGGCCTGTCACCGTACTGTATGTCTAAAAAATAGATAAATTGCCCTGAGAGCGTACAGGGATTTAGTTTAAAGCTTTATCTAATGGGCAGCAAACAGATTCGTCGACGCTATGTTCCGTCAGCATTCCCTCTGACTGGAAATACTGTCCTGGATTATGTGTTGAAGAATAGGATGGGTCTTGGAAAGTTGAAGGAGGTGGAGGTGGGATTCTGGAAGATGGAGGGGAGATTGTGACAGGGAGGAGCTGCACCAACTGCCGGGGGATGGGTGGTGGGGGGGGATTGACGGCTGGTTGGAACCTTCTGGCTTTGTTTGCGGAAGCAGGACTGTGCAGAACAGGTGCTATAAATTACGTTTCCTCAAATACACAATTTAAAAATCAATCAATTAGTGCAAAAGAAGAGAATAAAATGTGAGGCAGTGCCTGTGGTTCATTGTCCGTTCGGAAATCTGATGGCGGAGGGGAAGAAGCTGTTTCTGTACTGTTGGGTGTTCATTTTCAGGCGCCTGTACCTCCTTTCTGATGGTAACAACTACAGTTCCTTATTCTTGCTTTCTCTCCCAACCTCTTGACCCCTTTAGCCCAGTGATCTCAATCTCGCATTCCCACCATGTCATCCCTTACGACCTGCAGAGCTCATATGGCATAGGATACCATAGGGGCTCTGTGGTTGGTAAGGGATTACTTAAAGTAGTACGTGAGTGGGGTAAAAAAGGGTTGAGAACTGCTGTTTTAGCCAAATGGGCCATGTTCATCTCCTTTCCAAACCAGCCTCGACATTATGGTTGGCAAATCGGTTAGTGCAATGCTGTCACAGCCCCAGTGATCCGGCCCAGGATTTGGGTGCAGTCTGTAAGGAGTTTGTACGTTCTCCCTGTGACTGCGTGGGTTTTTCCCTGGGGCTTCAGTTTCCTCCTACCTTTCAAAGTCTACTGGTGGGGGGTTGTAGGTCAATGGGGTGACACAGACTCGTGGGGCGAAAATGGCCTGTATGCCTGAATTTAAATTTAAACTTTCTGTGGTAGGGAGTTCCACAAGTTCACAACGCTCTGGAAAACCCCTCATCTCAGACCTAAATGGCTTAGTCCTTATCATTAGACGGGAAGCCTTATTCCTTCGACATAGCTCTTTTGATTCCTGTGAAGAGATAAATGCAAGGAATTCCCAAACACAAGACTGAAACGATCTTCAGGGAACAGCACGTTGGGATTAAGTCCAGGCATCATTGTTTAATCACTCATTAATAATGAATTAACAAGCCTTTCGTCGTGTGGTATTCATCATGTCATTTTCCTGGCAGTGAATATCCCTGTGCTCTCATCTGAGGACATTTTTAATCAGCTGACCAGATGCTTCTGAGCATCTGAAATGGTGTCTCTTGCCAGCACAGTAGCAAACCCTATTCAGCAATGATTTTCTCAATGCACTGTTTAACTCTACTGTAACAGAGATGAATGAGTGTTTATTTGTCAAATGTACAGAAATACAGTAAAAAGTTTTGTTTTCCATGCTATCCAGCCTACCTAACTTGTAAAACAGTGTAATGATAGACAACTAAATAATCGTAACTGAGACCGTGCAGGGAGAGTTGTTACAACGGTCAACTGGAGCAGGGTGTAGAGAAAAGTACAAAGACTTTCAACTGATAGCTCAGTGGTTAGGGCACTGGTCTTGTAAACCAGGAGTCAGAAGTTCGTTCCTCGCTGGGGCCTCATTTCTGTGAGGGGCACTGGACAAAGTGCCAACTCTCTCTTCTTTATGGTAGACAAGGTTAAAGAATTTCATGTATGTTACATTCTAAATGTAGAATTACATGAGAATAAAGGAACCTTGGTACTCATGTAATAGTCAGCTCCCCCTCCCCCCCCTCCATTTTTAGGCCCAAAAGTTGTGTTTTTTCTATATCCCGTGTAAAAGTTGACACCCTAATTTTGGCCCGACTGCTCGCCTGTCCGAGCTCACGACAACCCAGTCACCCAAGAATCCTCGCCTCAGCTGTCTGCCCATCCGAGGTGACCACAGATCCTCGACTCAGCCGACCGGCCACAGGAGCTCTTGATGCCCCAAGTATGGACTTAGCACCCAGTTCCAGCCATCTGAGTTCCCGACGCTTTGAACAATGTAGGTAGATACTGTGGTCAAAATAGTATCCATGTAAAAGTCGACCCCGCCCCCCCCCCCCCCCCCCAAATTTGACCCAAACATTTGGTCCCCAAAACCAAAGTATTACACGAGTATGTATGATGGACATGAAAGGCAGTAAAGGGCTATCACCTTTTGCCAGACCCATTCAAGGACGTTATAACAGTAGGAATAAAAACTGTCTTTGAATCTGCAGGTTTGTCTTCCCAAATTGTGCATGTTCACCCCTCTCAAAGGTGGGAGAAGAAAGTGTGAGCGGGGTGGGAAAGCCCTTTAATGTTTATTTAGTTACATCTATTTAGATGTATTCAAAGCTGGCTGATTTGTTTTAGATTTTTACTCTCCACACTTTGCTTATTACTGGTCAGTCTCCTGGAGTGCATTTCCAAGGAGCATCAAGTTATGGCGCAGATTTGGCCCACAGAGCCCATGCTGGCCAACGAACCCTGTGCATAAATGCCATTTCCCAGCACTCAACCTGTGTGCTGTGGTGACAGGACTCTCCTATTGGGTGCTTGGTTCACATTAGAGTGATAGAGTTTTATGACATGCATAGACCCTCAGGCCCAACTCGTCCATGCCAGCCAAGGCTGTCCCATTTGCCATCCCGGGATAGTGTATGGCGCATATTCCTGTGAACCCTTCCTCCCCACATACCTGCGTAAAATTCTTTTAAATTTTGTAATTCTGGTTCACTGATTTTGTGCGCCCAGTAGATCATTCTTCAGCAATTGTGGCTGAGATTTAATTTGTAGGTGGTGAAGTTACCAGAGACGGCCAAAGGTAAACTCGAAGAACAAGACCTCATATTCTGTCTGAATAGGCTGGAGCCGAATAACGGGAATACTGAATTTTCTATTTTCATGCAACTCACTCCAGTCCTTCTCTTTCACTCTCATCAGGCCACACAGGGCCTCTCTTTCCCTTTGTTCCCATCTGCCCATTACCCACAGGCCTATCTACCTGGGATTCCACACCCTTGGCCTACCCTCCCTATCCCCTCTCATATCTGGTTCTGCTTCTCAATAATCTCCCCCTCCCCTTCCCCTTATCTGGGTCTACTTTTTAATTCTTCATCCTCCATCTGTACAGGGCCTTGGTGAGACCCCACCTGGAGTATTGTGTGCAGTTTTGGTCACCTTATCTAAGGAAGGATGTTCTTGCAATGGAGGGAGTGCAGAGGCGATTCACCAGGCTGATACCTGGAATGGCAGGAATGACATGAGGAAAGATTGCGCAAATTGGGATTGTACTCGCTGGAGTTTGGAAGATTGAGAGGGGATCTCATAGAGACCTATAAAATTCTGGCAGGACTGGACAGAATGGATGCAGATGGGATGTTTCCAAGGATGGGAAAATCCAGAACCCGGGGCCATGGTTTGAGGATAATAGGCAAACCATTTAGGACCGAGATGAGGAGGAATTTCTTGACCCAGAGGGTGGTGAATCTGTGGAATTCATTGCCACAGAGGGGAGTAGAGGCAGGTTCATTAAATATATTTAAAAGGGAATTAGATCTATTTCTTCAGTATAAGGGTATTAAAGGTTACGGAGAGAAGGCAGGGACGAGGTACTGAACTTTAAGATCAGCCATGATCTCGTTGAATGGCGGAGCAGGCTCGAAGGGTCGAATGACCTACTCCTGCTCCTATCTTCTCTGTTTCTATGTTTTTTATCTCGTCCTTCCCTCTTCCCTCTCCCAAATGGTTATATGGTTACTCATGCCTACTATTTGGTCTGGCAGCTCGTTCCATACACCCACCACCCTCTGTGGAAAAGTTACCCCTCGAGCACTGAGGAAACCTTTCCCATCTTGAAAGTGTCATTACAGGTCGATTGGGTTGTAGGGAGAGCTTTTGGCACATTGGTCTTCATAAATCAAAGTACTGAATACAGCAATTGGGATATTATGGTGAAGTTGTTCAAGTCACCGGTGAGATCAACTTTGCAGGACTGTGTGCAGTTTTGGTCACCTACCTGCACGAAAGATAGGTGTAAATAAGATTGTAAGAGCGCAGAGAAGATTTACAAGGATGTTGCCGGGACTTGAGAAGCTGAGTTAGAGGGAAAGGTTGATAGGTTAGGATTATTCCCTGGAGCGTAGAAAATGAGGGGATATTTACTAGAGATATATAAAATTATAAAGGGTATAGATCGGGTAAATGCTAACAGGCTTTTCCCACTGAGGTTGGGTGAGACCTAGAGGACATGAGATCGGGGTGAGAGGTGAAATTTTAAAGGGAATGTTCAGGGGGAACTTCTTCACTCCGAGGGTGGTGAGAGTGTTGACCAAGCTGCCAGTGGAGGTGATGAAAAATGGCTCAATTTCAACATTGAAGCGAAATTTAGATATTTACATGGGTGGTATAGGTATGGAGGTGCAAATGGATGGGATTAGGTGGAAAAATAGTTTGGCATGGACTAGATGGGCTGAAGGATCTGCTTCTATGCTGCAGTGTTCCATGCTTCATGTTGATCCGAAATCTGTGCCCTCTTGTTTCAGAGTCGGTGACATAAGGCGACTGGCTATTACCAATAGCTCTGCCCCTTGTCATTTTTATACCTCTAAAAGTGGATTTTGCTCCCTGTCTGGACTGTAGAATTTTTAATTGGCTGGAGGTCTGCTGAGAGAGTACTGTGATTGGGTAACTGCTTGCAACAAGGGAGCGGTGATTGGCTCTTGGTTTGGCAGGTGGGGGTGTTGATTGGCTCTCTGTGTACGTCGGGAGCTGTATCTGGCAACGATGGAGCCGTGATTGGTGGAGGCCGAGGAGTTAACATAATCAAATCCTGCTTCTGCCACTGTCTCCTGGGATTAGTTGATGTCTGTTTGGAGGAGCAGGAGACTCCTCCCTATGGGGCCCACTGTCAGCGATATTCCCTGTGGCTGAGGGGGGGGGAGAACCCATTTGGTACTTGAAGCAACCTGCGAGGCAGGACACAGGAATCTCAGTCCCCAGGGCGAAGGCTTTCAGTCAGCTACACCTGCAGGCAGGACAGGAGTGCACACTGCATGCAAAGAGCTGGGGTACCACATCTGTGTGTCCACTGGATCATCAGAACCTCCCTCTGCAACCCCTGTCGGCTCCGGAACAGCTCCAAGGCTGGTCAGTTGACTCTTGCCACCCTGACTCCAGGCAACAGCAGAAGGATGCCTGACATTTAGTCGAGAGAGAGAAAAAAGAGGCAAGAATACCTTTCTGCCTTTGGGGTCTCAGTACTGTGAACAATTCTCTGTGTGTTCTGGAACCAGCCTGAGTGTTGCAGTCTGCTGTTGAGTGACGGGGTTGCAGCGTGCTTGCATAGACCCCTGCGGTTGCAGCTGAATGCAGAGGTTGACTGTCTACACGCGTCCGCGACAGATAGATCCCCATTCTTCAGCACCGCTGCCCTGAGCCTTGCACTGGTCTCAGTCTCTTGCCTCACCACCCCGAGGAATCGTCCCCCTTCAGCGAGGAGAAGGGGTGGGGAAGGCCTGTCGTTGAGGTGGAGGGAGGGGCCAAGGATGGTGCTCCTGTGTTTCAAAGGGAGGGGGAGGAGTCGAAACCGAACCCCCACTGCCGCGACGTCCCATCGGATGCAAGCACGTCTGTGTCGCTGGGGCCTGCCATCGCTGTGTCGAGTCCGCTGTTACCCTGAGTCGCAGCCTGCAGCTCGTCTTTGTAAGTCACCAACAACCCCCCACCCCACCCTCTGCCTCACACCCACCTCTCCATCATCCCATTCCACCCCCCCCCCCCACCCCCCCACAACCTTCCTGAGCTGAGATCCTGATGAAGGGATTAGATACAGGCAGATTTATGTCAATGTGCTCGCTGGAGGGATTATCTGCTTCTTTTACACTCCCTTCCGGGGAGTGTGGGATCTGTAGTGGTTGGAAAATTTGTGAAATCTCTGTCAGCGTCCTCATGGAATGACCGACCATGAGGATATACCCGCCCGCTCTGGTGAGCTTCCTGGTGCTTGTCTCTGAGTCACTGGCAGGTACAGCATCGCTTCACAGAGCAGTTGTGAAATGTCCTTCTGTTCTCACTTGAACCACAGGAAACAATCAGTTGTTTCTGTCCTTTCCATTGATTTGAGCTTAGAGGTGAAATTTTCACATGCTACCGAGGTACCAAGTGCTCACTGTGTAAAACCAGGGTATAATACCAGTGGGGAATGTCACTGTATAACACTGGGGTACAGTACTGGTGGGGGTGGGTCTGTCACTGTGTAACACTGGGGTACAGTACTGGTGGGGGTGGGTCTGTCACTGTGTAACACTGGGGTACAGTACTGGTGAGGACAGGTCTGTTACTGTATAACACCAGGGTACAGTACTGGTGCAGACGAGTCTATCACTGTATAACACTGGGGTACAGTACTGGTAGGGACGGTCTGTCACCATGTAACACTGGGGTACAGTACTGGTGGGGGCGGGTCTGTCACCATGTAACACTGGGGTACAGTACTGGTGCAGACGAGTCTATCACTGTATAACACTGGGGTACAGTACTGATAGGGACGGGTCTGTCACTGTGTAACACTGGGGTACAGTACTGGTAGGGACAGTCTGTCACCATGTAACACTGGGGTACAGTACTGGTGGGGGTGGGTCTGTCACCATGTAACACTGGGGTACAGTACTGGTGGGGGTGGGTCTGTCACTGTGTAACACTGGGGTACAGTACTGGTGAGGACGGGTCTGTTACTATGTAACACTGGGGTACATTACTGGTGGGAATGGGTCTGTCACTGTATAACACCAGGGTACAGTACTGGTGCAGACGAGTCTATCACTGTATAACACTGGGGTACAGTACTGGTAGGGACGGTCTGTCACCATGTAACACTGGGGTACAGTACTGGTGGGGGCGGGTCTGTCAATGTGTATTGCACCACCCCCTTACAATCTATCTCATAATCCCAAAAACTTCCATCAGGTCACACTTCAGCTATTTGTATTCCTCAGAGAACAAACCAACCTTTCTCTCCTTGTGACTATACCCTTCCATTCTCAGCAACACCTTGGTGAATCCCTTCTGCTGTCTCATCCAGTAGTTGGTGACCAGACCTGCACGTCGTACTAAAACTGCATTCTAACCACTATTTTGTACAGCTGCATCAGGCAGGAACCAGTAAATAGGGGAACTAAAATGAAGGGATGAAAGGTCTGCTCCCATTCTCCCATTTAATGGCCAAGTAGTGGAATGCCTGTGTGGGAGTGAAGTCTCTTCTGACAGAAACGGGTTTTAATAAATAATTTGGAATTGCATTGAGCTGAAGTTCCCATGGTTTTGTCGTGCTGTTTCTGGGTGCGCAGTGCCCTGTGTCCACTCTAGCCTTTGATCATTGCTGCGGGGAGTGAGAGAGGAGACCAGGTCATTACTCAGCCTTCTCTCCTGTCTGCCAGGATCTTCACGACTGGTGACACAGGTATCGGATTTAAAGAAAATGCAAATACCTGACCTCGTTCTGGTGGATGATTGACCTTGCATTCAAAGCATGGTGAAGATAATTGAGAAGATATTGCTTGTAAAGTAAACAGTAAAAACTTCCCCAGACAGCCAGTGGGTTGTAGAACATAACTCTTGCCATCTCTACCTCTGTCAGAAAACATTTTACTTTAAAAAAAATTCTCACTTATACTCACAAATCTTCACCACTCCCCTCCCTGTTGTTACCACATTTAGATTGCAGGTTTCATTTCAACATAGTTGTGGAACAGACTTGATGGGCCAAGTGGCCTACTTCTGTTCTTTTGTGATCTTGTGAACATTCAAAAGGTAATTGGGCAGATGTTCTGTATGGCCAGGAAGGATATGGATCAAACGTATCCATATAGGACTAGCCCATGATCAACATGGAAAATTTGGGCCAAAGGGCTTGTCCGTGCTGCATGACTCCATGACTTTGGTCTCCAATTGTGCTTTTGAGTTCACCTCCAGTTTCCACCATTGCACCAATGGCATCTGTACTTTAGGTTCCTCGCCCCCGAGCTCTAGAATTGTCATTGATTTGGTGATCATGGGCTTCACAAGCCGAGCCAATGTTTAACTGCCTGTCTGTCAATGCCCCTGAGAAGGTGGTGTGGAGCCATTTCTTGAACTGCCGCAGCCCTTGAGGTATGGCTGTGCCCACGGTGCTGTTCAAGAGGGTGGGAGGTTGGGGTTTCCAGGGTTTGGACCCAACAGTGGTGAAGGAATGGGGATGTATTTCAAAGTTGGGATGTTGTGTGGATTGGAGGGTAACTTCCAGGGGATGGGGTCCATGTGCTTTTGGTGCCCCTGCACTTCTGTCTGATGGAGAGGGTGGGTTTGGAAGGAGCAGTCTGAGGAGTCTTGGGGAGTTGCTGAAGTGCATGCTGTAGATGGTACAGATTGCTGTGTATGTGGTGGTGGGGGTGTGAGTGTATGGATTCTGACAGGGTTCTATTGTGCAACCGGTTGTGGGGGGAGGGGTGAGGGTTAGGTTCTGAAAGGGTTTTATCATGCAACTGCTCAGTTCTGGATGGTGTTGAACTTCTCGCAGGTTATTGAAGATGCTTTCATGCAGATGAGTAGAGGAGTGTCCCCTCACCCTCCTGGTGAGCCTTGTGGATGTTGATCAGGTTTGGGCTGCGTTCCCTAAACTTGTCTGCCTATCTTCTCTCCTACAACCTCACCTTTGGAGTAAAACACGAAAATCTGTAGACACCATAGTTGAAGTAAAAACTCAATGCTGGAGAAACCCAGCAGGTCAAACATTGTCCTTTATATAGCGAAGTATTGACCTGCTGGGTTTCTCCAGCATCGAGTTTTTACTTCAGTCACGGTGTCTACAGATTTTTGTGTTTTACTCTTATCTACCTGATACTTTGATGAAGAGCTCAAACCAGAGATGTTGGTTATGTAACTCCCCATACGTGGTCAGGTCACAGAGTGATCTCATCTTCTGTCTGGGTGGGCATCCTCCAACCAGATGGCATTAACATTGACTTCTGGTTTTTGTTAACTCCTCCCCTGCCCTCCGCCACCCCCATCTTCTTCCCCCAGCTCTGTATTTCTCTCCCTTTCCCCTCTGTATCCTTTCACGCAGACAAGATCACTTCTCACCCCTCCCCCTTATCATATCCAATTAGCACTTTTTATTGGTCTGGACTCCTCCCCCAGCCAGCACGGTCTCCATTCTTTGTTTATTCCTTGAAGAAGGGCTCAGAGCCTAAATGTCGGCAATATATCTTTGTTTCATACGGACATGGCAAGACCAGCTGAGTTCCTTCAGCATTCCGTTGTTTATTTACTGCAATCTCAGCGTCGGCATACTTTCAAGTTTCACACAGTGATCCCAGTCTGTCGTTCACTCTGCCTTTCATTTCTTTGCAAATTGGGAGTTCTCTTCGCCGAGCACCTCTCGCTCCCTCTGCTAAAACAGAGCAGAGCCAACCTTTTCAATTCCAAGACACACTCTCATGCTCACATGTCTGTCCATGGCCTTATGTACTATCCACCCTGACCACCTGCAGACTGGAGGAACCACAAAGACTTTATTGTCCGTCTGGGCCCCTCCAGCCAGATGGCACGAACATAGACTTCTGCTTTCTGTTAACCTGCTCAACCTTTTTACCCCTGCCCATTTTCAGTTTTCTAGTTCTTCTCTCCCCTCCACACACACACCCAACCCTCCTCCCCCTGATCGCTTCTGTTTTCTCCCTCCTTTCTCCACCTATCATCTCCTGCCTTTGTCCCCATCCTTTTTTTCGGACGCCTGCCGACATTTTTCCACACCTTGATGAAGGGCTCAAGCCCGAAATGTCAGTCACGTATTTTAACTACATGAAGAACACTATTTGACCTGCTGAGTTTCTGCAGCACTTTGTGTTTTTACTTCAGCTACGGTGTCTACAGATTTTCATGATTTATTTCTGTTCATTCAGCCCAATGAGTCCCTATCAGTGCTCAGAGCTCACCCATCAACATCCTCCCCCCCCCCCCCTCTTTGGCCTCTCTGCAACCTCTTCTCTCTCTTTCAACCTCCCCATAATTCTCCTACCTCTATCTACACCAGGGATAATGTACACCGGATAATTTACCGACCAGGACTTAGAAGGGAGTGGAGGCCCATGTCAGCACAGGGAGAGCAGGCAAACTCCCTTCAGTCTGCAAGGTCAAGATCAAGCTCCATCAGTGGGGACTGGAAGGCAGTGGCATTTGCTTGTAGTCCTTGTGTTACACCCGTGGAATGTTTTCATTCCTCCCCAGCACAGCTGGGGTTGGAGCTCGTCTCTCTGAATTAACGGTGCAGAACTTTGCCTGATTATCTGGGACTGTAACCACTCCATTGGCGTACATTGCTTTATCCTTTGGGATATATTCCTAGACCCCATCAGTTCCTCAGGGACACGTGGCCTATTGATGTCTCCCTGTTTCTCTCTCCTGCCTGTGATTGATTCTGCACACCTTTTCAAGGCAATCAGTGCTTTTGATCATTTAAGTGTGTCAGATACCAGATGTGGCTCTCTTCAGTTCATGGATAATTACGGAACTGACTGAAAACATCGCCATTTGACAGAGTGCTGTGCAGCCTGCGACTGAGTAAAGAGCTGCAGCCCCACACCCAGGGTCTGCACACACCCTACATCCATCCCAAATAAACCCAGGATACCATAACCTATGGAGCTTGGGTGGGTGGGTGGGTGGGCTGGTAATTGCTGCTGTTGCTGTTATTCTTACTGGGTTCGAGTTTATCGCCAGAGGTGCACCGATGAAGTTAGTTTGGCAAACAGTCCAGCTAGGCATCCCATACATGGTACAGCATGTAAGACACAGTACAAAAGTGCAGGGTGATAGAGATTAGGTGGGACGGAGCAAAGACTGCATCATTGTATTGGTGTGGGGTTCATTCAGGAGTCTGATAACAGCGGGAAAGAAACTGTCCTTGAATCTGGGGGTATGAGGTCTCACACTCGTGAATCTTCTTCCTAACTGGAGGGGGTGAAGAGTGTAGCCGAGTTAGGATGAGACTTTTCATACGTTAGCTGTTTTTCCCGAGGCAGCAGGAGTTATGGAGAGATCGATGGAAGGGGCGGGGGTTGTGTAATGGAGGGGGTATGTGATGAGGTCGATGGAGGGGAGAGGGTGTGTAATGGCCTGGGAAATGCTCACAGCCCTCTGAGGTTTCTTGAATTCTTGGGTGGAGCTGTTCCGGTCCCACACAGTGATGTACCTGACAGGATGCTTTCAGTGGTGCATCTGTAAATGTTGTTGAGGGACGCTGGTAACAGGCCGAATTTCCTCAGACTTCTAAGGAAGGAAAGGCGCTGGTGTGTGTTTTTTTTTCTATCATTGCTTCTATGTGGGTACCTGGGCATAGTAAGGCAACCATCTATGGATTTACTGTTACAACAGTGCCTGGGCTACCAGATGAGAAAAGGAACCCTTACATTACCTGTCAGTGGTGCAGGCAGTGACGTGGATTTGGAAATGTTGGCAGTAGAAAAATCCGCATGTCACAAGCTCATGTAAGCACCTACAACAGTGCTCCACTCCCTATGTCCTAGACTGCAATTGGCAGTCTGGATTACCTGCTTGTTCCTGGGGAATGTGTTGAAGCTGCTCACTGAATATACTGGCTCTTGATCCACAACTGCCTTTGAGAGAAATAGGAGCAAGAGGAGGCCATTCAGCCCATTGAATCCCTTCCACCTTATAATATCATGGCTAATCTGACCTTGGATTCAGACCCCCGGTATGCTTTGAACAGAGGGAGGAAACCGGAGGCCCCGGGGAAAGTCCACACAGACATGGGGAGAACATACTCCTTACAGAAAGCGCGGGATACAATGTGCTGAAACCGTGTTTCTCCAGAACGTATGCGCGCACGCGCACGCGCACGCGCACGCGCACACACACACACACACACACACACACACACACACACGCGTACATGAAGATATAATTACAAATGTAAATATTTTGGAATGATTTACACGGATAGGATACAGTTCACCAATCTCACAGCCTGCGAGAAGAAGCTATTTCCCATCTTGGCAGTCCTGATTTTGATTCTCCTCGACCTCCTTCCTGATGGTAGTGGATCAAAGGTGCTCCAAGCTGGATGGAAAGGGTCCTCAATAATTCTTTGAGCACTAGTTAAATAACTCTCCAGGTAAATGTTGTCAGTAGAGAAAAATGATCTTCTCGGCTGTTTTCATGACCCTCTGTATTGACTTCTGGTCCGATGCTTTGCAACAACCGTCCCACACAATGATTCAGCCAGAAAGGACACTGATTCAGCCCACAATGTTGAGCCGACCTATGTAAACTCACTCCATGACAATCTGATCTTTCCCTACACTCATAACTCTATTTTCCTTACATCCATGTGTCTATCTAAGAGTCTTTTGAATGTCTCTACTTTACCAGCCACCACCACCACCCCCCCCGCCCCCCCCCTCCCCCCCCAGCAATACATTTCCAGCAACCCATTACTCTCTATTTTAAAAAAAAACCTCTGGGATCTCCCCTAAACTTTCCTCCACTTACCTTAAATGGATGTCCTCTGGCGTATGCTATTGCCCCCAGCACAAAAATATACATATTGAGACAGCACCCAGTGCAGCCCTGAACAGAGAGCTCCACAGGTTCCACACACTCTGGGAGAATTGGTTCCTCCTTGGCTCTGGGCTTGATCGGTTCCACTGAATCTTGAGGCTTTTTCTCTTAGTTCAGATCCTCGGAGATATCTGAGTGAAGCTGGAGGGGCTCAGTTGGTCAGGCAGCATCCATGGAGAGAGATGCTCGTTTCAGGTGCATTGCTATCCACGGATGCTACCTGACCCACTGAGTCCCCTGCCCCCCCCCCCCCAACCCAGCTTCTCTTTGTCAGGATTACTTGTTAGCCTATGCTCTTCCCCACCTTATTCAGACGTCTGCCTGATTTTTGGCACTGTTGAAGAAGGCCTCAGGCCCGAAACATCGATGCTTTTTGCTTCCCATGGATGGTGCTAAGTTTCTCCAGCACCTTGATGCACTAGAGCCCAGCATGAGTAAAACTCAAAAGTCTGCAGACACCATTATATCAGTAAAAGTGCAATGCTGCAGAATCTCAGCAGGTCAGATAGTGGACTGTATTTCAGATTTGTTGTCAGAGAACAACATGGCATAATAGACAACCATGAGATTCTTTTCCCTGCAGGCGAGGCCAAATCACCACTAATTGGTAGTGCAAAAAAAACTGTACACAGCGTAAACATGTTAACAAATAAAGAACTGTAAACCGATAACAAATGTAAACAAACTGACTATGCAATACAGAAATAATTTTTAAAAAATCAATAAAGTGCACAAGTAAGAGTTCTTAAATGAGTTCTTGATTGAGTTTGTTGTTGAGGAGTCTGATAATGGAGGGGGAGCAGCTGTTTCTGAACCTGGGGGTGCGAGTCTTGTGGCATCGAGACCTCTTTCCTGATGGCAGCAGCGAGAACAGATCATGCGCTGGGTGATGTGGATCCCTGATGATGGCTGCTCCTCTCCGATGACAACGAATTTGGGCACCTTGGCTACATTTTGTCCATACCTTGATGAAGGGTTCAAGCCCAAAACATTAATTATGTATCTTTATCTTTGCGAAAGAAAGTTCCCTGTTACAACCTGCTGAGTTTATCCAGCATTGTGTTTTTACAGTTTATCTCCTTTAAAAACTCCATCGTAGTTTCATTATTTTAATTAAAATTGTCCATCTGCCAGAGTGTGTGGGGAGGGGTGATTTGTGAGGGGAGGGAGGAGAGTTTGGGAGCAGATTGCTGGGTGGGGTCTGAGTGTGAGCCTCAGGAGGATACGTTACTGAGCAAAGGAACAGTGTGTCTTAGACCGATTACACACTGATTAAATTGTAGATGCTTGTAAGTGATATTAAGAGGCATTAATGTCATCTGTGTGTACTCTGAACCAAATTAAGGAAAGGTTGAAAGATTGATGGTCACGTCTGTCATCTACTCTTTGATCAGGACTGTTTTTTTCTAATATTTAGACATACAGCTCAGTAACAGACCCTTCGGCCCACGAGCCTGTACAATACAAATACCCCAAGTTACCTACAATCCCTGTACAATTTGAAGGGTGGAAGGAAAGCCACGCAGTCACAGGGAGAAGGTACAAGCTCCTTACAGACAGCGACGGATTCGAGCCTAGGTCGCTGCCGCCGTAATATTGTCGTGCTAATGGCTACGCGAAGAGTGCCACTGTGCATGTTTATCTGTGTGTGTGTGTCATTGTGAGCAGTTTCTGTGATCCTCTCCCACGCACGACTTTTGTTCAGTCCCAACTTGAGAACGGTTCAGGTTCTGAGCACTTCTCAAGAACAGAACCCAGGGGTAACCCCGACAGGGATCCGTGCTCCTTTCCTCTCACCTCCTCCACAGGTCTAAATTCAGGTCAGACCAGGAGGAGATGACATAGAATTTGATGCTTCCTGAGAGAATTCAAGAGGATCAGTTTCCCTTAAATCTGAATGCCATAAGATAGATTGAAAGGCCCTAATTATCGCGAATTTTCAGATGCAATGGTGAGGAATCTAATTAGATTCTGGGTGTGGTGAATAATGAACTGTGGGAAAACATTGCTCTTGTAGAATTTAGCAGTATAGATGCAAACCCTTTGAGCCAGCTAGTCTATGCCAATGTTGTAAATCCTCACACGGTACCTTATAGTTTTTATGAGCATGTAATTTTATCTCGCTAGGGAGAACTTAGCTGAAACCTCACTGGCACACAAGTAAGCATTTAAACATTGGTCATATCATCTTCTGAGTGACACGTTAAACCAGAGGGAGGAGAAACATCCCCTGGCATAATTTAAAAGAAAAGGCAGGAGAGTTTGCCGTAGCCAGTCAATATTGTTCGCCACCCTCCCTATCCATCTGTTACCGCTGATTTGCAGTTTGATTGTTTGTGGGATTGTGCTGCGCACATTCACTGTTAGGGTTCCCACACCAAAACCTGCACCATAAACCTCTTGGGGGCATCCCTGACAAAGCAGAAGATTCTCCAGAAAGGTGAAAATGTTTCTCTGATCTCACTTTCTTCCTCAAGAATTTATCCAATCTCCTTTATAAAAGTCAATAAAAAGATTGAAAGAGAAAGAATTTATCCACCTTCTCCTTAAAAAAAAGATATCTGTCCTGTTCAGGACAACTTCAGATCCAATGTTCAAGTTTTTGTTCCATCTACCAAGGAGTAGTGAGAAGGTTTGATTTGCAAGCAATCCAGCTAGTCAACTTCTGTATAGTACAGCAGTCAGAACAGAGAGCAGAGTTACAGAGCGAGAGCAGATGGTGGAGAGCAATGAGGTTCATCAGGAGTTTGATATAATGCCAAGAAAGAAGCTGCCCTTGAATCTTGATGGGATGGGTGTTGAAGAGAGTGTGGCCAGGATAGGATGAGTCCTTCACAACGTTGGCTGCTTTTTCAAGGTAGTAGGAAGTGTTGACGGAGTCGATGGAGGGGAGGGAGAGGTGTGTGTGATGGTTTGAGCCCCATTCACAACTTCCTGCAGGTTCGTTTTGTCTTGAGCAGAGCTGTTGCTGTCGCACACAGGGATACAGCCTGTCCTGACAAGATGCTTTTAATGATCTAACTTTAGAAGTCGTTAAGGTGCAGGGGACTATGCCAACTTCCCTCAGGCTTCTCAGGAAGTAGAGGAGCTGGTGCATTTCTTGGCCATTGTGTCAATGTGGATAAAACAGGACAGGTCACAGGAGATGTTCTCCTCCCCTCCCCCCCCCCCCCACCCCCATAAAGTTCAAGTTATCGACTCACTCCACCTCAGTACCAGAATGAGTAATACCAGTACCTACCACCAGCAGCAGTGAGTTTCATATTCTTGCTGCTACTTAGTGAAGATGGTTCCCCTGAGTTCCTTTCTGCATTTCATAATGATGAACTTGGAATTATGTTGCTTGGTTTCAGATTCCCCCCCACCCCTGCTGCCCTGTAATGAATGGTAACATCTCCACGCGTGTGAATATAATTATCTCAATATTTGGCTAAGAGGCAGTGGTTGTGAAGTGAATCAGGCAGTAGAGCAGAGAATGAACAAACAAAATACATTAATCCTTGTCTCACCTCCCAGACTCTGTCACTACCTCCATCCTTCCCATCCCCATGGATACCTCACGCTCCCTTTCACCTCTTTATATATCTATTTTCCACCCATCCTCTCCAAACGTGGGGTCTCATGAGACCATCCATTTCCCTCTAGATTCGTGCTAGAGTGCTGCTAGATTCGCTGAGTTCCTCCAGCAGTCGCAAAATATGGAGAACAATGTTCTTATGCGAGTAGGCTAGCAGGTTATCTCCACCCTTCATATAGCCGTGTAAAGGGCACAATTCACAGAGTAGAGTGTTGCAAATGAAATAAAGATCAATTGGTACCAAGGGCAGCACGATAATATTATTCTTAGGTTCATTCAGGAGCCTAATGGCTGTACGGAAGCCTTCACTCCGTTAAGGACATCTAAAAGAAGCAGTGTCTCAAAAAAGTGGCCTCTACCATCAAGGACCCTTCCCCTCATCCCCCAGTCTGTGCCCTCTTCTCACTGCTACCATTGGGAAGGAGGTGCAGGAGCCTGAAGACAAACACCCAATGGGACAGAAACAGCTTCTTCCCCTCCACCATCAAATTTCTGAAAGGACAATGAACCACAGATATTACCTCACTTTTGCACTCATTTATTTCTTTAAATTGTGTACCTGTGACGGTGCCGCAAAGCAGCGAATTTTGTGACACGTTAATGACAATAAATTCTGATTCTGAAACGGTCTTTGAGCCACGGTGTGCGCTTTCACAGTCTAAAGTCTTCTCCCTCGTGGGAGGTGGGAGAAGAGAGTGGGTCCAGAGTGTTAGCTGCTTTTCCTAGGTGGGGAGGAGGGGGTTGTAGATGGAGTCCATGGAGGGGAGGGAGGTTTGTGTGATGTTCTGAGCTGCATTCACCACCTTCTGCCGCTTCTTGCAAATTCGAGCAGAGCAGCTCCCATCCCACACTGGTCCAGATGCACAAGTTGTTGAGGGACAAGGGGGACTTCATTGGAGCACTTTCTTGACCATCCCAATTCGACTAAACCAATGCCTCTTTCTTTTGCCTGACTGTCCAATGGTGAGATAACTTCTAACCCCTTGCCCTCAGTTCCCCGTGTTAATGGCCACACGAAGATGGAGAGGAGGAACGAGATTGGCGGCTACGAGAGCTCTTCAACATTGATGAGCAGTGAGCTGGAATCCACGAGCTTCTTTGACTCGGAGGAAGATGATTCGACCAGCAGGTATGAGAGCTGCAATCATCCTGGGCACTGGTGAGAAAACGAACACACCTGGAAACCATGTACAGGTCTGGTATCCCCACAAAAGGGGGGGACGGAGGAATGACAGTGGGAGGGCAGTGAAGGATTAGCAGATCAAGTCCTAGGATGTGGACTGTGGGTTGTGCTCTGAGGAGAGATTAAGCACTCTGGGCCATATTCTCCTGAGGTTAGAAGAATGAGGGATGATCTCACAGACTTGGTGCTTCCCATAGCTTCTGTGTGTAGAATCTGTTGGTCACAGTCTAGAAGCAAGAGGTAACCCAAGGCGTCTGCAGATGCTGCAGAACTAGAGCCAATACAGTACACAAAAATGCTGGAGGAACTCAGCAGGTCACACAGCATTCATGGGATACAATTCGAGCCTGAGCCCTTCATCAGGAATGGCAGATGCCCAAATAAGGTGATAGGGAGATTCAGATGGGAGGTTGAAAAGGTTATGGGGGAGGAGGCAGAGGACTGAGAAGATGCAGTCTAATGGGAGGAACGAAGGGCTGGGGAACTGAAGGAAGAAGGGTGTGCTGATGGTCAGGGGTAAAGAGGAGTTGGAGGGATGAGGGAAAGCGAGAAAATGGGGAGAGTGGGTTACCAGAAGTAGGAGTCCGACATTGATACCATCTGGTTTGGAGACTGCCAAGACATAATAATAAAACACCTTACATGGCTGAGTTTTGGCTTTCTTGATGAAGAGTTCAGGCCCAAAATGTCGGCTGCTTCATGCTTTTCATGGGTGCTGTTGAACCTGCTGAGTTCCTCCAGAACTAAATTCATTCAGCTCCTATCTCATCCTTCTCTGCATCACTTTAAATCTATATCCCATGATCTTTGACTCTCTGGTAAGAGAAATAGGTCATCTATTTCCGTGTTCCTTCATTAAACCTCCCATTTAATCCTTTTCCATTCCAAAAGGAAACACTTACAGTTTATCTAATCTTTCATCCTGGTGAAGCTTCTTCGGCCCGGTCAAAATCCTCGGAAAAAGTGTATGGAGAGTGCGAGACTTGCCTGGTTATGGACCTTCCTCTTTCTGTGGGTCCTCGAAGCCTGGAGATCAGATGGGTGGAGTGGCTTTGGGATTTGAGCCCTCAAGCTACAGCTGAGATAACCAAGTGGTGGAGATTTGGGTGGATACTCAGGGTGCTGCAGTTGAGCGCAGAGAAATGTTACCTGTGGAGGATTCCCACTGTCCAAGCTCCTTCATGTAAAACGCGTCAAAGAAATTACTGAGGCAAATAGAATGGGTACTTTGAAGGGAATACTATCGTCACAAGTAAGGAAGACATGTGTTGTAAGCTTCACCATCACTTGCTTAACCTCTAGAAGCCTCTACCTCCCCACTGGCCTTCCACAACTTATCCTCTTCATCTCCCCACTGGCCTTCCACGACTTATCCTCTTCACCTCCCCACTGGCCTTCCACAACTTATCCTCTTCACCTCCCCACTGGCCTGCCACAACTTATCCTCTCCACCTCAGTGGTTGTACCATCCAGTGTCACAGTTTGCATTTCTGGAGTGCGACCTCTTCGGGATAACGCGGTTAGCACAATGCTGTTGCAGTGCCAGCGACCGGGGTTCAAATCTGACACTGCCTACAAGGAGTTTGTACATTCTCCCTTTGTCTGTTCCTCCAAAACGTGCAGAGGTTGAGGGACCATTGGATGTAATTGGGCAGCCAAAGGGCCTGTTACCTTGCTGTATGTCTAAATATAAATGTTAAACCGTTCCCTCTTCCTGCCTCTCTCTCCCCCTCAAAGCAGACCCTTAAGTCCCAGCTCCTGAATCGTTCTTGGTACCCACATAGCTCACAACAGGATTTTAACTGTTTACCTTTCTCTGAGTCCCCCGAGATATGGAACTACATTGAAGGCTCCGTTCAAATACAACTTGGTATTTCGTTAAAAAAATATTGAGTTTCTGTGATGCCTCCTGCCCTCTGCTGGCACACTTGGTGTCTTGCACCTTGTTGCTTTGTTTAACGAAGGGCTTGGACCTGAAATATGTTCCTCGAGCAGGTTGTATTTTTGTTCTGGATTCTGGCGTCTGCGCGCCTCCAGATTTATATAACCTCTGCAGGAGAGCTAAATCATTCCCTTCGATTTGCTTTTGTACCACTAACTGATGGTGAGGTCCAGGTCCATGATTTTTGCGTGCACTCCCCACGTCGTGCCAGTTTGGCAGTCCTTTGCCGTTGAGTTTACATTATACGTACACAGTAATATTACATTTACATAACTGTTATCGCTGCTACAATCAGGAAAAAGGTATAGATTTTCAGATTTATTGTCCGAGTACATACATGACATCACATACAACCCTGAGATTCTTTATCCTGCGGGCCAGGCAGAATGACCACTAATTGGCAGTACCAAAAAAACGGACTCAACGTAAAGAAATGTAAGCAAACTGACTGTGTAATACTGAGGGAGAGCAAAACATGAATAAAGTGCAAAAGTGAGAGTCTTTCAATGAGTCCCTGATTGAGTTTGTTTTTGAGGAGTCTGATGGTGAAGGGGGAGCATCTATTCCTGAACTTGGGTTGCGAGTCTTGTGGTGCCTGTACCTCTTTCACCCAATAAGTGGTCATTCTGCCTGGCCTGCAGGAAAAAGAATCTCAGAATTATATGTGATGCATCCACTCTGACAATAAATGTCCAAATATGAGAATGTGAAGTGGAGCCATTGCCGATGAGTCGTTTGTGAGGGAGGGGATGGTTATGGTCTTTGAGTTCCTCAGAGTTCCATTTGACTTGATTGTAGACTGATTAAAATCAGGCTGAGTGCACAGTTTCAGCTGGCCTTCCTGGGCGCAAGATCTTTCCCATTGTCACTGAGCTGTATGGGCTAGTGAGGAAAGGTTTCCAGCCAATGCCTACTTCCCAGGGAGGTCTAACATCAGCTGGACTGAATGCCTCGGGCAAGGTAGGAGGTGAGGTAGGAGGTTGGGTGTTGAGCTTCTCTCATCCCTCGGTCTCTTGGTGGTTCACTCCCTTTCCAGGTTCAGCAGTTCCACGGAACAGAGCAACTCGTCCAAATTGATGCGGCGGCACAAACGGCGACGGCGGAAACCGCGCATCCCCCGCATCGAAAGGGTAGGTGATCGCTCGTCTCTATCCTGAGCCCATTGTGCACCAACATTTCCAATCTGCACGTTACACAGAGGTTGTGGCAAGAAGGCCGGAGAATGGTGGGGTAGAGGACAGATACAGCAGTCATGATTTAAACAGCAGAACACACTCGATGGGCCAAATGGTCTCATTCAGATCCTACGACTTTTGGACTAATCTAATGTTCAAGGTTAACACCATTAATGTTGGCACTCAGTCCCCCACTGGGTACTTGAATACTCCCAGGGCAGGGACTTTTCCTCTACACCGTCCTATCACACACTCCCAGGGCAAAGACAGCATGGGTTAGATTCAGATTAGTTGAATTGATTTATTTATTGTCACATGATCTGATGAAAAGCTTTGCAAGCTACCCAGGCACACCAGCTCATCATGTAAATCAACTCAACTGCAACAGTGATAAAGTAAAAATGCAGTTATCAGAGACTGCAGGATATGGTAATAACAAAGACCAAAAGCAGGATACAGAGGAAAGTACAGTTAAAACAGTTAAAACAGTGCCAAGGTATCATCGTTAACCATTGAGAGGTTCATTTAACCTCTGATAACAGCAGATAACTGTCCTGGGTTTGTGTTTTCAAGCTCATGTATCTTCTGCCTAACTGGAAGGCTGAGAAGAGTGTGTGAATTGGGTGGGATTGTGTACAACATGTCCACAGTTTTCCTTAGACAAGTGGGAGGTGTAGTGGAGGGGAGGTTGGTCTGTGTGATGACTTAGGCTATGTTCACATCTCTCTGCAGTTTCTTGAGGTCTTAGCAGTTCCCATGCCAAGGAGGATACTTTCCATGGTGCATCTATAAAAACCAGTCAGAGTCCTTGGGAACATGCTGAATTTCTCAGGCTTCTGAGCAAAAAGATCACTTTTTTGGTTGTAACATTAACAAAAGCATTGTCCTATCATGCACTCTTAAGGCATGATCTGCACGGATGGGAGACAGAATAAAGCCCCCTCTGCAGGTCCCACCAAAAGATCAGGAAGAGCTTCAGTCAGATACGGAGTAAAGTTCCCTCAGCACTGACCTATCAGCTACTTATGGATACAGGGTGCGTTATACACAGAGTTACAGCTATGGTTGAAATCAATGTCCATTAGAACGTCTTTACTGGGAGTGCTAAGAATTGGGCTTGGAACTGGGTTACTGGTTAACTAACCTTGAAGCATCCACCAGTGTTTACTACACCCAGGCATCATTAATGAGGATGTGTTGAGACCTCTTGATGACCCTTGAGTGTTGACCAGCACCTGCCTTTGGGACTTGGTGTGAAATAAAGGGTAAAAGGGAGAGGTCAGCCTGTAGATGACCCTCCAGCTCATTCTTCTGCAGAATCGTTCACCATTGCCATTTGCAGACACTGCAGAGGCCCTGTGCCTGATCTCAGTGGCGTTACTGGAATGCAGCCAGGTTGATCAGGCTATGTTTGCGTTCTCTTTCAGTCCTCCTCATTCAGCAGTATCACCGACTCCACCATGTCCCTCAACATCATCACCGTCACATTAAACATGGGTAAGTACACTGCCCACTGTTGGGGAGGGGCGTGCATGTATGTTGCAGCACCTTTAAGCGAGCTGCAAACTTGATCATCAAGAATATAAGGTGCAAAGGGACATTTGGCCCATTATATCTCTGCAACTTCTTTGAAACAACACCAATTTATCCTTTTACCTTGCCAATTAACATTAACATAGCAGTTAGCATCATGCTCTAACAGTGCCAGTGACCCCGGTTCAAATCCCGCGGTGTCTGTATGGAGTTTGTACCTTCTCCCCATGTCTGCGAGGGTTTTCCCCACGTGCTCCTGTTTCCTCCACCCTCCACAATGTACGGAGGTTGTAGGTTAATTGGGTGTAATTGGGCGGCACAGGTCTTAATGGCCGGAATCAGCTTCTACCGTGTAGTACATTTTTTTTTTAAATCTTGCTTGTTTTTATCGAATTCCCATTTAAAAGTTCGTGGTGAGCTTGCCCATACTGATTACAGTAAGTCACTGTATATATGTACACAAATTATTCTATGCTCTTTGTCTAACAATTCAGCCCTCACACGCATCTCCTCCTTTGCCCGCATATCTTCCAATCCTGCCCCCACCACGTAACAGGATGGGATTCCCCTCGCCCTCACATATCACCCCACTAGCCTCCACATGCAACATATTATTTTCCGCAACTTCTGCCACCAACGGGATCCTACCACTAGACATGTTTTCATCTCTCCTCACCACATTCCGCAGGGATCACTGTCTCTGTGACTCCCTTGTCCCTCCTAACTAATCATCCACACTCCCTCCCCCCCCTCACAGAACTTATGCCCGTGACCACCTGTACCTGTACCTACTCCCTTACCACTATTCAATACCCTAAACAGTCCATCCAAGGGAAGCAACACTTCACCAGTGAATCTGCCGGGGTTATCTACTGCATCCAGTGTGCTCCCAGTGTGGCCTCCTCTACATCGGAGAGACAGATTGGGAGATCACCTCGTTGAGCATTTTTGCTCTGCCGACTGCAAAATCCAGGACCTTCCAATTCCCATTCCTGCAACGACATGCCAATCCATGACCTACCAGGCTGCAGTTGGAGGCCACAGGGAAATTAGAGGAGCAACATCTTGTATTCTATCTTGGCAGTCTCTGGTTGGATCAGTTTTGATCTCCACTTTCCAATTATCCCCTCACCCCCCCCAGTCTCTTTCTTTCTGTCATCCCTCTGACCCTTCCTCCAGCTCTCCAGCTTCTTCCCTTCCTTCCTTCTATCTGAGAACATCTTTCTCAGCCTTCTGCTCCCTCCCGCAGTCACCTCAGCTCCTTTCTCTCCTCCGTCCTGTATCCACCTATCTTCTGCTAGCCTGTGCTTGCCCCCCCCCCCCCACTTCTCCACCCCCACCTTATTTGGGCGTCTGGCTGATTTCCACCCCCTGAAATGTCGACTGCCTTTAACTCCCCATGGCTGCTGCATGACCTGCTGAGTTCCTCCAGTGGTTTTTGTTCCTTCCATCTTGGTAGGGTCCGAGCACATGGCAGCAACGTCGACTCTATTGCCTTCTATAACGCTGCGTGACACGCTGAGCTACTCCGGCATCATGTGCGATGCTCGTCTCTACTCAGTTCTGTTGCCATTTCTATAACATTTTACTTTTCTTTTTCTCCTGTGACCTGACATAAGTAGAAAATATTATCTCGGCCCTTCAGTCTCACTGAAGTTAGAACAGATTTGGGAAAGGACATAAAGATAACAATGGTTAACATTTATGAGGTGTTCAAAATGTTTCAACCCCTGGTCCAGATGGATTGCATTCATCCAACACTAAGACGTGGGAAACCTTAGCAGATCATATTGTGTTGACGTAAAAATTAATCGGGAAATAAATGAGGACCTCTTGATCTTTTCCAACATCGCTGTTAAATGAATTTGTCCTAATTCTGTAGATTTATCTATTATCTTTTAAAGTGTTAAAAGATAAGGGTAAGTCCATGGAACTAAAGCTGCTGAATTTAACAGTGTTGAGGGAACAGATCAAGCCTCTTTCAGTCCAAAAAAGGAAAAATCCCTAGAAACTAAAATTGAAGTTAAAAAAAAACTCTCAGCGTGGGATCTAAGTAGGAAATTGTTGCTTGACCACCTCATCGTCAAAGAGCAATGGAAAGGATCGAAAAGGTATCTAAACCACAGGAAGATATATCAATAGGGTTGAAGAGTGCAGAGAGAATTTACAATTATGTTGCTGGTACTATGAGGAACTGAGTTGCTTGGAGAGGTTAAACCAATGAGGATATTATTCCCTCAAGCTTAGAAGAGTGAGGGGAGAGTTGATAGAGGTGTTCAAAATTATGAGAGGTATAGATAGAGATAAAGTAAGCAGGCTTTTTCACGGAGGTGAAGTGAGACAAGAACTAAAAGACATGGGTTAAAGGTGAAACGCTTCAAGGGAACATTAGGGGGAACTTCTTCACGCAGAAAGTGGTGGGAGTGTGGAACGAGGTTGCCAGCGGAAATATTGACATTTGAGAAAAATTTGGATAAGTACATGGGAGGGATTTGGAGGGCTACCATCCAGGTGTAGGTCAATGGGACTAGGTAGAATAATAGTTCAGCACAGACTAGATGGGCCAAAGGGCCCATTTCTGCTCTGGGTTCTATGGTTCTAAATAATGAACAGTCAGCGTGGGTTACAGGAAGGAAATTCTTACTTGACCACCTCAAAGAGGAATGGAAAGGGTAGAGAAAGTGTATTAGATGTTACATGGTTAGATTCGTAAAAGGCCTTGATTTTGGATTCCCAGTAGACTGCTGATGGCCAGGGCATTTGGAATTGGTGAACAGGTAGCAGTTTGGTTCTGTGCAGTACCTTGACAGCATTGTTTATGCCTGCAGAGAAATACAACTTCCTGGGAATCAGCATTGTGGGGCAGAGCAACGAGAGAGGCGATGGAGGGATTTACATTGGATCGATCATGAAAGGGGGAGCTGTGGCTGCAGACGGGAGAATTGAACCTGGAGACATGTTGCTGCAAGTGAGTCCATGGGCAGGCTCGCCTCCATCACCGCCTCGACAATGAGGGTTGGCAGAAGAGGTCCAAGGGAGAAGAATGGGCTTCCCATTCAAGAGAACTGATGTGTCACAGCCATTCAGCCCATTGCTCAATGCTGGTGGTATGTGCTGTGGAAGAACATTTCTCACCATTTTGCTCACCCTACCAATGTCCCCTCTCTCTTGTCGATCATCTGCCTCCCCTGTTCTGCCTCCACTATTTCCCTGTGTGAGCAAGTTCCTTGGTCTCCCAATCTGGATGCAAACATTTCCCCAGAATTTGGTATTGAGTAACTAGTCTGTGCTCTACAAGTTGACCAGAAGCATTTACTTTAAGCTCGTATGGAACCAATTAATAATTTTTAAAAGTAGGGAAAAAAAACTGTCCTTGAATCAAATCTGGTGGTGCGTGATTTCACACTCAGGAATCTTCTTCCTGACAGAACGTAGGGGGGGAGGTGAAGAGAGTGTGGCTGGGGTTGGATGAGTCTTTTAATATGCTTGCTGCTTTTTCAATTCAGAGGGAGGTATAGGTGGAGCCGATGGAGGGGAGAGGTGTGTGTGTCGTGATCCGAGCCACAGTCACAGCCCCACACATCCAAGCACATTCATAATCAAACCACCCTAAGGGAATGCCAGTCACAGCCAGCCTACCAGGATGCTGGAGACGATTCTGGCTTTTCCTTGAATCAAGAAAGTTGACCTCTGAAACAATGTCAGGACCATCCACTGGCTTGCGTCCCAGGGTGAGAGGACACACGAGAAGATATTCAGCGGAAGAGTTGTAAAGAACGAGAAGAAAACAGATTAAAATAAATGAGAGCAGAAAAGTGTTAAGGTGATCTGCAGGGCATGTTTTTTTTAAACCAGGGTTTTGAATGCCTGCAGCACGCTGCCAAGAGTAGTGAGTGGAAGAAGATACAGTAAAAACGTGCAAGAGACTGTGAGATAGACATGTGAATTTACAGGGAATGCAGGGTTATGGAATCATGTGGAGGCAGAAGAGTTGTCATTTAATTTGGACATCCTGTTCAGTGAAAACATTGTGGGCCGAATGGCCTGTTCTTGTGCTGCACCAAACACTATCCTAAATAAAATTTAGTGAGCTTGACAAGGGAAGATGCAGTTCCCTCTGGATGAAGTGCCAAGAACCATTTGAATGGTGGGGACAATGGGTTAGTCGAGAGTTAAGGGGATATATAATTCAGGTAGGTTTGTATGTCTTTGGAATTTATTAGAAGCATTTATGAAATTTACAGACTTGTGGAAATTAGGCAGAAATACTGTTAGTTTTATTTATGGTACTGAGGTACAGTGCAAAAACGTAGTTTTGCGTGCTATTCAGACCACTCTGGGAATGAGTTAGGGTGTTGATGGTGGAAGTGCTTTGAGTGAGTGCATGGCCTATTCCTGATCAGCCTTTTTTTTTAATCATCGCAGGTTAACGACATCAACTTTGAGAACATGAGCAACGATGACGCGGTCAGGGTTCTGAGAGAAATTGTGCACAAACCCGGGTAAGAGAAAGAAGAGCCCCTCGTGGGTGCTGAGGTAGACTCAGTCGGGAGTTTTAACCTTCGAGTGGTTGGCAGCACTTTCCCCTGAGCGTTGGAAGGCCGTGGGTCCAGAACCCACGTATTCCCGGCTAACGTTCCAAGTGGAGTGCTCGGGATAGGCTGCTCTTGAAAGGCGTTGCCAGGATTGGAGAACATGTCGTGTGAAGCAAGGTTGACAGAGCCAAGGCTTTTCTCTTTGGAGCAAAGAAGGATGAGAGGCAAGCTTATGAGGGGGATAGATAGAGTGGGCGGCCAACAATTTTTCCCTGAGGCAACAATAGGAAATACCAGAGGACATTGGATGGAGGTAAGTGGTGGAATATTTAGGGGAAATGTCAGAGGTAAGTTTTTAACTCCGAGAGTAGAGGGTGCCTGGAATGCATTGCCTTCCAATGGAGGCTGGAACAATAGGGATATTTAAAAGACTCTTAGGCTGGCACATGGATGCAAGGAAAATAGAGGGTTATGGGTGTGAGGTAGGGAAGGTTTGTGTTGAATAGGTTTATATAGTTTGGCACAACATCTGTGCTGTAATGTTCTATGAAACAGCTGGCAAGAAAGCAAACCAAGTGAAACCATAGCGTACACTTGCAAAACAGAGAAGGTTCTCCCTGATGACCTTCGAACTAATATTTGGTTAGTGTTAATTAAAATAGTCTCTGATCATTGCTGCTTTAGGAACCTTCCTGCTCAACGAATTGGCCAGCTCATTCCTACATTACAACAAGGAGCGCACCCATGGGTTCTAAACCACTTTGCCGGTTATGAAGCTTCTATAAAATACACATTCTTCCAATTCTTTGAGCAGTTTCAGGAACAAGCCATTAACCAAGAGAGTGAGCCACGCTCTGGTCCAGCAGATTTATGTTATTCTCCCCCAGAAGAAGGATATTTTTGTTTTTAAGATAGCCCAGTCCTACACAACACATCAGCCTCAGGGAGGCAGTTCTAAAAGAAACATGCTGAAATCGTTTTGTTTCATTTATCTGTTTAGCGTTTGGAGTCTTGAACTGTTGTTTTTTTTTCATGCCCTGGGTGTGTATACGTTCTAAGTTCTTTTCTGTTCTCTTCCCAAGGCCCATCACGCTGACCGTTGCCAAATGTTGGGACCCAACTCCTCGTGCTTGTTTCACTCTTCCCAGGAGTAAGTTGCTCCCACGAGTTGTACATTGGTCTTGAAGGAGAATAATCGGACAAAAAGAAACCAAATAGGAACAGGATGGGATTACCTTTTCGTATCTGTGGGCAGTTTATTTTTCCCATTATAAATGGTCCTTTAAGAATTGACTATGTAAACTTACCATGCTGTAACTAAAATAAAAACACACAGAATTGCTGGAGGAACTCACCAGGTCTCGCAGCGGCCATAGGAGGTTAAAGATATATAGCCAACGTTTTGGGCCTGAGCTCATTGTCAAGGTGACTAAATCTTCCTTTGGTTGGGTGGGCAAACAGCACTATTTGACAAGACAGTTCAGCAGTAATGCTTCTGTGATCATTGTGAGGCCAGGAACTTACAATGGGAACAATACTGTCTGCTTGTCCGTACTACCTGTGGAATGTTCAGATCCATTTGTTTCTTGGTTCCTCGCCCCTTGCTAACTTTCCATTTGTAAAGATGATGTGGTATCTTCTTGAAATGTCCTCTTAAATAGATAGCCACAGCTTCAAAACACCTCAGAATATCCTGAGAAACTCTGGAATCTAATACTTCCCTCATTGAAGCCCACGTGACCATGTCAGTTTTTACAGCATTGACGTCATTCCCCACTTGTTTTCCCACAATTTGTTCTCCCTCAAATCTGCCCGATTGTCCTACCTCTTAATGGAAAAATAGGAAAAAAAAACTTCCCAATGTAGAAAATCTGAAATAAAAACAGAAAATGCTGATTTTACAAACTCCATAGGTCAGGCAGCACCTGTGGAACAAAGAAGAGTCAGTGATTCAGGAATGATGAGAGATTTTTATAAGAACATCAGGAGCTGGAGACGGCCAGCCAGCCCGCCATTCAGTGAGATCATGGCTGCTCTGGCTGTGGACTCAGGCCCACTTAGCTGCCTGTTCCCCGTAACTCTTAAACCCCCTAAGATTCCAAAATTTATCTATCTATCTCTGCCTTAAGTGCATTCAACAAGGCAGCCTCCGTGGGGACTTTTATGCTTGGAGGTCCAACAATTCTGTACCCTCTGGGAGTACCAGTTCCTTCTCATCTCTGTCTTACATCTACTCCCTCAAATGTTAATGCCATGCCCCCGAGTTCGTATACCAGCCAGAGGAAATAACCTCTCTGCTTCTACCTTATGTACCCCTTCCATAATATTACATGCCTCAGAAGGATCTCCCCTCATCTCTCTAAACTTGAATGTCCAGTCCCAGGCTTCTCAATTGCTTGAAAAAAAAACCTCCATGCTTTCACTTGTGAATCCCTTTCATTATTTTATGTGTCGCTGTAAGATTTCCCCTCATCTTTCTAAACTTGAATGATTCTAGTCCCAGGCTACTCAGTCTCTCGTTATGAACTAACCCCTTCATTTCAGGAATCAACCTAGTGAATCACCTCCACACTGTGTTCCCATCATTTTATGTCTTTATTTTGTGACTTCCCTACCACCGGTTACACACGAGGTCCCTTTCAGCCGCCAATTAACCTATTAGGTACTTTTGGGTGGTGTGAGGAAATAATCTGTTGGAGAGAGAGAGGGGGGGGGGGACTTGTAAACTCCACACAGACAGCAACCAAGGACAAATAAACTGGTTCACTGGAGCTTTGCAGCAGCTCAGTACCTGCATTCGAGTATAGAAAGTCAAAGCAAAACAGCTGGGGATAAAAAAAACTATTTCATTCACCAAGCTGAATTGGGGGGATAAAGCCTATTGGTTTGGCTGTAACTCCAGTTCTCCACCAATGTGGCGACATTTCACTGCCCACTGAGCTGCTTCAGCAAGAACTGTTCGAAGGAATTGATTGGAGGGACTATCACATCTAACTACTCTTTGCCAATCTGAGAAACAGCCATATTATCCCAAATCTTTGCCATCGATTGGTCAGCCAATCCTCTAATTAGTTCAATTATATTTCCCTCTATCCTCTATGCTTGTTATATCCTCAAAAAAAATCCTCCAGTAATTAGTTATACGTGACCTGCCCTCCCTGGATCCATGTAACGCCTGGCTGATGGAATAATTTCTATCTGATACCTTGCCCCCCACCTCAGTGCATCCTTGTCTTATGCAAGACTTTTGTGTGGCACTCTATCGATTGGCTCCTGGAAATCTAAGACTTCTCCAGATCTCAGAATCTGCCATTCTCTTGGGTGTCGCACCACTTCCACAACTATCTCTGGTCACCCAGAGGTGGCATTGTGAAACCGACAGGGTACTGGGCTTTAGGAAATTACAGTGAAGGAGAATAGTTCCATGCCAATTAACATAATGAGGCCAAGTTCGACACAGAAGCCATTGGTTTCCCACTGTAGGAAGAATGGGCTGAAACTGGAGAAGGAAGGAGATAAAAGGCAGGTAATGATAGTCCAAGTGAAACACAAAGCCTGCAGACGCTGCTTTTGTAGTAAAGTCACAGAAATGCTGGAGGACCTCTGCAGGTCTCACAGAGTCCATAGGAGGTAAAGATATTTGACCAATGTTTTGGGCCTGAGACCTTGAGGAAGGGCTCAGGCCTGAAACGTCGGTAATGTATCTTTACCTGTGGTGGATGCTGCGAGTCCTGCAGTTTCCTCCAGCATTTTGGTGTAATGAATAGTCCACTTGGTTTCACATCCGTAGTTGGGGAAAATGCTTGAAGCTACGATTAAGGAGAAAATAGCAAGACATCAGGTCCAAATTGTTCCATCAGGATCCAAGAAGAGGGGGTCACTGGAGTTTTTTTGAGGCTATAACAAGCACAGTGGATTTAGTTCATTATCTCCCCTCCCCCTTCCCTGCTGTAATATTCTGGTCTGTTCAATTCTCCCAGTCTTTTAAGTGATTTTTGTACCTCATTATGTTTGACTGTCTCCTCCATCTCTACTCCCATGAGGTCCCCTTCTCCACCTTCTGTTAACTCTTGTAAATAGTTTCAGAATTGTTGGTCATTATGATAACCAGTAAAATATCCCAGTTTATTACCAGATGTTAATAATACAATTTGGATGAAGGTAATTTATCGTGCACGTTTGGAGATGTCCAGGACACTCACACAAACTCAGACGCTCGCAGACAGAAAACTCAATCATACAGTACATGCGAACACACCGAACAGGTGAATTCACCGAACACACACATCCCACAAAAGCACACCTGAACACAAATAAACACACACATGCACATGTGCAGATCCATGCACATACATCACTGGCGCATGCACTAACTGAGTGATTCACTCAGAACAGTTTAAGATCAGTAGGAGCCCTTGATTCTGGTGAAGAGGTCGGGGCAGCACTAACGCCTCCTTGTTCCCTTTAGGTGAGCCCATCCGGCCCATTGACCCGGCAGCCTGGGTGTCTCACACAGCGGCCATGACTGGAGCCTATCAGCCTTATGGTATGAGCCCATCCATGAGCAACATCACTTCCACCAGCTCTTCCATCACCAGCTCCATCCCAGAAACCGAACGTAAGTTCCTCCTGTACGTGACCATTGACTCTGTCTGCCATTGCACTGCACGAAGCTGCTCCGCTTATCATTTCCTTTCTCATTCATGTGTGTCTGCTTGCATGCAGAGGGTTACAGTGCTTTTCACATCTGCAGTACAGAAAGGTTCCATTTTATAATATCTCGCCTTTCAGTCGTCTCTTAGCAAGGGATAAGCTGGTTTAAAAGCTTTGTTAATTGGCACAATTTTTTTTTGGAGATACAGCGTGGCACCAAGCCCTTCCGGTCCATGACCCCGGAATGCCCAGATACACCCATGTGACAAATTAACCTACTAACCCCATATGTCTTTGGAACGTGGGAGGAAACCAGAGCACCTGGAGGAAACCCACGCAGACACAGAGAACATACAAGCTCTTCACAAACAGTGCCGGATTTGAACCCAGGTTGCTGCTGTTCTGCTACTCGTGCTCCCCAAATTATTTTTTTGTTGGTCAGGGGCATAGCTCATGCCAGTGCTAAGTATAAACTCGAAACTCAAACCAATTTATGGAGCCAGGAGAATTTACCCAAATGAAGCCAGGGGGAGATGAGGAGTTGCACAGGACCTGGGAATGCATGAGTAACGTGACCGTGAGTTCTGAAATCAAATTACAGTAAAATCCCCACTATCTGGAATTCAAGCAACCGGAAAGAAAATCACAGAAAATAAAAAGGTAAAATATACGAAAGTTTAAAATTGGTGCCCGTCGGCCGACAGTTAGTCGATCATGCAATCTCAGGCAACCGGAAAATTCACTTATCTGACATCTACCAATCCCCATAGGTGCCAGATACCAGGGGGGGGGTTTTACTGTATATGGATTATCAAAGAAAATCTATTGCCATGTGAACATTGACATAGCTCCCCGATTTCATTGGTATAAATACTAGCATAAGTTCATGAGCATTCAAACAAGAAAGTCCAGTAAAAATCTGGAGTTGCCATTCCCAAAGTTTTGTTGGTCAATTGTCCATTCCTAAACTGAGATTTCCTTCGGCTGGTTCAATTTGGCAAGTTATGGAGGTGAGGCCAACAACCGTCTGCAATATCCATCGATAATTTGCAGGAGGGTTTCCAGGTTTGATGACAACATTAAAAAGAGTGGAAAAGCAAGTTGTGCGGAGGACACACAGTCTGCAGAGAGATTGGGCAAGGATCTGGCAGATGGGCTACAACGTCAGTCAATGTGAGGTCATCCACTTTGGAAAGAAAGATAGTCAATTGGAAAGTCCGGTGGGGACAAGTGAATACACAAAAGGAGAAACTCAGCAGGTCACACAGCATTGATAGGAAGTAAAAGATAACCAGCGTTTCGAAGGGCTCAGTTTCTCCAGAACTTTCATGTGTTGTAAGAAATCTGACGATTATTTAAATTGTGAAATATTGTAGAGAGCTTGGGCATGAATCACAGAGGTTAGTTTGCAGGACCAGCAGAAGGCAAATGGGATGTTGGTCTTCATTGCCAGAGGGATTGAATTTAAAAGCAGGGAGGTTCTGCTACGACTGCACGGGGTCCTGGTGAGGCTGCTCCTGGAGTACTGTACTCTGTGCATTTCTGGCCTCCTTACTTGAGGAGGCATATACCAGCTTTGGAGGCGGTGCAGAGGTGGTTCACCTTGTTGATGGCAGAAGTGAAGGAAAGGTTGAATAGCCTTGAACTGTACTCATTGGAGTTTCAGTTATTGAAATATGTACAATTAGAAAAGAATAAATAAGATAGAAGCAGGATGGTGGTTTCCACTGGCAGATGAGAATAGAGCTGGGGGACACAACTTCAGGATTTGAGAGACTGATGAGAAGGAACTGCTTCTCCCAGACACTGGGGATTCTGGAATTCTCTGCCCAATGAAGCAGTAGAGGCTACTTCATTGAATGCATTTAATACAGAGATTGATTTTGAAAAATATTAAAGGTTATGGGAAACAGGTGGGTAAATGGAGCTGAATCCATAGCCAGATCAGCTATGATTTTATTAAATGACAGAGCAAGTTCAACGGACCAAATGGCCAATATCTGCTCTTGTTTCCAATGTTCTTAAGACTGTGAGTAGAGTTAGAATGGGGCAAAATGTGGTAAATCTGTTCATCAATGATTGAGGAGTGGGGTCATCTCAAAGACCAACACGATCTCAGACAGTGGCTTCCCAGGCACTGAAGTCACTGAATTTTATAAAATGTTGCAGGTTACTAAACATGTTTCCTGGAATTAGATTAAGGGGTATAATGATTGAAGGTTGTTAGATATTAAGGTTTAGAAAGGGTCATTGTGTTTGGGGATCGGAGGGCTGGAGTCAGATCTTAAAAATTCAAGTAGTTTCTTGGGTTGTGAACTACAGCAAGGAGTGTAAGAAGTTTGAAACCACTTCCATAGACTGAAAGTTGTTAATTTTAAATCTGAGATTAATAAACATTTGTTAACCAGAGCCATTAAGATATATCAGCGAAGACAGACAAAATGATTAGCCTTGGTTGAGTTATGAGGGGAATAAGAGATCCTGTAGACGAGGGAAGTGGACGAATCCCCACTCATCTCAGGCAACTTTAATAGCAACTGCAGGAAAGGCGATGGTTGTTGGGAGTACAAGAGGTCCGGTGGAGGCCGGTTTGAGAGTGCAATGGTTGCTTGTCTGGGGATGGTTACCATGGCTTTAGAGGGTACTCCCACCGGGACTGATTGGCGACCATGGACTGACTACTTGTGCTGGATTCCCACCCACCTGGAGTGGCAGGAAGCCGCTGGGATTGATTCTGATTTGCCAGTTACATTAAAATGCCTGAAACCCAGTGTTGGCCGTTGTCACGAATTAATCCTGTCACTTTGCTTTTACTTATGTGGTTTCCTGTGAATTTTTTAATTGGCCTCATCCTGGCAATCGATGAGGTCAAGGACAGTCCTATCTGTGAAGGGATGATTGAAATGGTTGCCTGCTAGGAGTTCAACCTACGACCCGCAAACAGAGTGTAGGTGTTCAATAAAGTGGTCACCCGGATGGTGTTTGGTGTCAAGGAGGCCACACTGACTGCAGTGACATGAATGTAAAGCTCTGCCTCACCTGGGAGGAATTTTGTGGCCTTAGATGGAAGCAAGGGGGGGGGGGGGGGGGGAGAGATGTAGGGGCAGGTTCTGCACTTCCTGTGATTGCGAGTAGACTGGGGCATCTGGCAGAGTATTTTCCCTGCGAAAGGCGGAGCTGGCTACCCAGTGACACACGCACGCAAGCGCTGACGTCACTGGAATAAACAGGTCAATCATTTTCAAATCGCCCGTGGACGCGACTTAGGTAAGTTTAACTGGGTTCCGATGGATTGACCCGGTTGGACCCTTCCAAACTGCAGTGGATCTGGGGTGCTAACCGGACAATTTATCTAGTTAAACCCATTTTACACAGCAGTTTGAAAGGGTCTATTGATAGTTGCTCTCTGCTCTACATGGTAGAATTGGTTGTGGTGCTCTTAGCCGAGACTCCTTAAGTTTATCATTTATTGTCATACGTGAGAATGATGTATCTATGCAATGATAGTCTTGCTTATTGCAAATTCCTGGTTACATTAATCACACGAGTACTGATTTAAATATAAATAAACACATAGATTGAATAGAGAAAGAAAGAGAAAAGATAAATGTTGACAGCTGGCAGTGGAGAAATTGTGCTGAGTCAGTGGTACAGATAGATCTTTTGGTGGTCCTTCAGTAGTTTAGGGCTAGGGTAGTATGGGGAGGTTCAAGAGCCTGATAGCTGTTCTTGAATCCAGAGGTGCTGGTCTTCAGTTTCTGTACCTTCTGCCCAAATGTAGCAGCGAGAAGAGGTTGTGACCAGGGTGATGGGGGTCCTTTATGATGTTGGCTGCCTCAGGACACAGCGCCTCGCATGAATGTCTTCAGTGGACAGGAGGTCGGAGCCACTTCCTGCAGCCTTCTGCAATCCTGGGCACTCAAGGCACCAAACCCGGCTGAGTTGCAGCCAGTCAGAGTACTTTCCACAGTGCACCTGGAGACCTTTGATAGAGAATTCGACTTGCCAATTTTATTCTGTTTCGTATATAGTTAAGGAAGGTATGAAAAATCCAAGATAGATAAAACCAAGAAAGCAGTAAATCCGTACTTGGTCCCAAGGGAAGGACATGCAGCAGAAATGTTCCACTTGCCTTAATTTCGGGTAAGGTTCCCGAAGCAATGGTTCCAAGTATGTGTCTCTGGTCTGTGGGCAACAGCGGCACCTTGTGGCAATGGATTTGAATGACTTTTATCTTCCAACCCAGTTTGTGAATTTGTGTTAGTGTTCCACTGAATCCTGGGTGAGCTGTAAAATATGCAGAAATCAATAACTCTTCCCGTAAATAAAGTAGCCTCCCCAAGGATGGTTCTTTCTCTTGCTGCTAGTACCATTTAAATTGGGATTGACTTGTGCTCTTTTCTTTCCCCAGGGTTCGATGATTTCCATTTATCGATTCACAGTGATATTGTCACCATTGTCAAAGCCATGGCATCTCCGGAATCAGGCCTGGAAGTCCGTGACAGGATGTGGCTTAAAATAACCATCCCAAATGCCTTTATTGGTATGTGTTAGGCAGTCAGGGAGCTGGTCAGCTCTTTGGGGTCCGAAGCGGGGGTGTGACTGTATGATCAGGAAACACTGGAAGGGGAAGATTCACCACCACCGGAGGTTCACTCCCCCACATCCCATGCAACCACCTCGGTTATCGCTCCTCAGTCAGCCAGCGTTAAAAGCAGATTTAAGCAGATGGGGGAAGCTGGAGGAACCCAGTGGCTCAGGCAGCAACCATGGGTAGAAAGGGCCAGTCAGCATTTTGTGCCGGGACCTTTTATCAAGGCTACAGTAGGAGGGGACGATATCAAGTATATCGAAGTGGGAACAGAAGCAAAAAAAGGGTGGGTGAGGAGAAGGAGGAGCTGCGGCAAGCCAAATTTAGGGGAGGTGGAGAGGCTGATAGACCACTGGGGAAGGGGGAAGTTAAAGTGAGAAATAAAGACAAGAGTAGGTAAGGGAGAGATAGAAACTGTGGAAGCAGAGAGAGGTGAGGGTTATCTAAAATGTGAAAATTCGATGTTCATGCTGGTGGGTTTGAGGCTGTCCAGGAGCAGTGTGATGTGTGGTTCCTCAAGATTGCATTTGGACTCACCCTGACAATGAATGAGGACGGACATGCCTGTGTGGGAACAGTGGAAGAGATGCAAATGGTTAACCTCTGGGAGATCCAGCATGGACCCACGGACAGACTGTAGGTGCTCAGAATTTGCCACGCCAGCTGCACCAAATGGAGCAGATTAGGCCAAATTTGGAGTTCTTGTGCAGCTTTGGTAACCTAACCTCAGGAAGAATGTCAATAAGGTTGAATTAGTGCAGAGGAGATATACAAGGATGTTTCCAGGACAGGAACTGCGTTAATGGGAAAGGTTATTCAGGGACACTTATTTTGTACATTATTTATTACTGAATATTTATTTTTTCTGTATTACACAATCAGTTTATTTATATTTCTCTCTTTTGCATACATAGATCACTACAGCACAGTACAAGCCCTTTGGCCCTCAATGTTGTGCCAGCCTATATATGTCTACCAAAAAAATTGAAACCCTCCCTCTCTCATCGCCTTTAGTTTTTCTTTCATCCATCTAAGGGATTCTTAAATGCCCCTAATGTTCGTATCTTCTTTTGATTACATTTTTTTTGCATTACCAATAAGTTGAAACTCTGGCCACAGAAAAAATAATTTCAGGGTTGTGCCCTGACAATAAATCTGAACTTTGTGGTTAAAGAGGTTCAGACTTTATTCTCTGGAGCATAGAAGAAGTGGGGGTGGGGGGTGGGGGGAGATTTGATAGGTATGCAAAATAGTGATGGGTACAGAGTAAATCCAAGCAGGTTTTTTCCTCTGAGGGTAGGTGAGGTTAAAAACCAGAGGGCATGGTAAAAGGGGAAAGGTTTAGGGGGAACATCTTCACACAGAAAGTGTTGAGAGTGTGAAACGAGCTGGCAGATGAAGTGGTGAATGTGGGCTCAATTTTGACATTTAAGAAATATATATCAGGTACATGGACAGTATAGGTATGGAGGGATATGAACTGGGTGTAGGATAGTGGGACATGGCAGAATCATAGTTCAGCGCATACTAGAAGGGCCGAAGGGCATGTTTCAGTGCTATTGTGTTCTATCATTCAGTGGTTCTATTAGGTTGGACAATAAGCCATTAGTGTTCTGCCTCACCTGGATGGTCTGTGACCCTGGATGGATTGGAGGGGAGGATCTTAATAGCAGGTTCCAGAAGCCAGGTTCATACCCCCTCAAGTTCAGTGTAAAGGGTGACCTACTCGCAGGGTTTTAAACAACTCGAGAGTTTGGGAAAGAGATGAGAAAAGTTTCACCCATTGGTGTGAATCCAGAACGAGGCAGCTTGAAATTAAAATTAAATCCAGGGAGAATTAAATTCAGGGGTGACGTGAAGATAGCAAACTCCCTTCCATCAGTAGATGTTCAAAAGTGGAGTTTGCTAGGTTTTTTTTTAAGCTGGGGTGTTTTCTGAGGTGTGACGATGGTGGAAAGTGATGACCAATCGCTACCCATTGAATGGCACAACAGTCTTTCTCTGTTTCTTATCTGGAAAACGCCTGCCCCCAGGGAGGCATTGTGGGAGAAGTGAATTTGAAGTGAAGGTTCTCGAAGAAAGGTCCTTCACTAAAGCTTGTTCCATTTGTCCATTGTTGTCTTGATGAAGAGTTCTGACCCAAATCGTCAGCCATTCTTTTTCTCCCACCGACGCTGCTCACTCAACCCACTGAGTTCCTCCAGCAGATTGTGCTGAGCTCCCTTTGTCCAAGCTGAGATGTCTCCACCTTTGGCTGGTTTTATCCAGATTTCCAATGGCTGCAGAATTTTATCATTACACCTGTTAAAAATGTATATCCTCAAGAAGAAATACAGTGAATCGGCTTTTTTGAGTTCACATTTTCATGGAAGTAACTCGTTGGGGTTGAATATTTTTGGTGAAGGAAGTCCTGAAGGGAAAGTCCATTATGATTTTCAGCAAAACTCACTCTGCTGGAGGAAAAGCAAGTTGAGCAGCAGTAGTGAGAGAGGGCGGAGGGGATAGAGGCAGTGCGAGGACCAGGATGGGAAGGGACGGACAACTGGGGATTGGTGAACCGGGGAGGGGTGAAGACGACAGACAGGCTGGAAGGCTGATGCAGTTGATTGGCAGGTGCTCGACAAAGGGGTCAAGAGGCAAAGTAGATAATGGGGGTCAGGCGGAGGAAGATGAGTTGACCGGGGTGGGGTTGGAGATGGCTAAAGGTGGGAGGTGGTGATAAATGAGATGAAGGCTACTTGGAAGAGGGTGGAACCAGAAGGAGAGAAGAATGAATGGGAAGTTGGGTGGGGGTGTGTGGTGGGGCAGGGGACAAAATGTAGGGGAGGGGAGCAAACAGTGGATATAGCTCAGGAGAGAGGACTCATTATTTGAAATTAGAAAATTCAATTTTCGTCCCAGTTTAAGAGTGAGAAAGGGACAAAATTGCAGGTTTATGGAGAAAAGGCACTGAGCTTAATTCCTTCAAAGTGTCCTTCATATTTCACCACACCCTGCACTTCTCCAGCTGCACGTGACTATGGGTTGATTTATCTGGATAGCATTGCTCTGTATCTCAGCACACTCAAGACGGTAAACAGTTCAATTCAACGAGTTGGTATAGAAAGATGGGCTGAATGTCTGCATCTTTGCAGGTTCTGACGTCGTTGACTGGCTGTACAATCACGTTGAAGGTTTTCCTGACCGACGGGAGGCCCGGAAATACACCAGCAATCTGCTTAAAGCCGGCTACATCCGACACACCGTGAACAAGATCACCTTCTCGGAGCAGTGTTACTACATCTTCGGCGACCTGTGTGGAAGTGAGTCACTTCATTGTCCTGGTGTGATGGTCCCCCAAACTACTCCCCATCCCGTCCACCTCTGCTGCAGCACGGCCAGCTGGTTGCGGTATCACTGGGGTGCATGCAGACACAGTCTGAGGCATGTACATGGTGCATCCACTGTGTGCGTCCTTGGGAATGCACAACACGAACAGTTCTGGGTCTGTATGTAGTGAGCGACCCTGGGTATGCAGACTGTGAACAGGGTCTGCATGTAGTGTACATGTGGTGAGGAACTCTGGGTATGTGCAATTTCTGGGTCTGCTTATTGTGTTTGCGCAATGAGCAGCCCTGGGTGCGTGCACCATTAAGAATTTTGGATCTGCAGGTAGTGTGTGTACGAGGAGCAGCCCTGGGTGCACGCATTATGTACAGTTCTGCCTCTGCATGTGGTCTTTGCGTTGTGAGCAACCCTGAGTGAATGCACTGTGAGCACCTTACAATGCAGACACTGCAAATGGCCGTAGGTGCACCCTGAGGGCAGTCCTAGGTGTGTGCATAGTGAGCTGACGTGAATGCACACATCATGTGAGGTGCCCCAGGTGTACACAAGTGCATGTTCCATGAGCCATCCTAAGTGTATACAAGAGTATGCTATTGTATGTGCATGTGCTCTACAAGCCACCTTGGTTGTTTACACAATCACGTGCCCTGGGTGTGTACAAGGACAGGCTCTTTAAGCTGTCCTGGCTATAGACCAGCATAAGCCACTTTGAATATAGTTGGACTTTCCCTGAGTACACACACTGTAGTGTTGCAATGGACCAACTGTCCCTTCAAGCTTTGGCCCCAGGTTCTTCCTAGTCATGTGTTCTCTTTTTGTTGGGGAGAATGGGTTGTCCATATCTCTAGCCAATGCCTGGGTTAGGGGCTGATCATTTATCCCTTCCTCTAACAGCACCCATCCCACCTTTCCCCTTCCCATCGCCTGCTGAGGAGGACAGAATCTAGATGAACTGGGAAGGTGGGCCAAGCAATGTCAGGTGGAATTTAAATTGGACAGGTGTGAGGTGATGCTCTTTGCCAGGTTAAACTGGCGAAGGGGTGGGTGGATTGCACGGTGAAAGGTGGGACTCTGGAGAGTGGTGTAGGATAGAAACTTGTGGAGGTGGGTGGTGGGGGTGGGGGAGGAAACACGTACGTAGTTTCATGGAAGTGGCAATGCAAGAAAACGAGACTGGTGAAGAAGTCGATCGACTGTCTTGCCTTCATTAGTCGGAGCATTGAGTACAGGAGCAGGCAGTGGTTTTCAAACTGCCCCCCTAAACTCACATCCCACTTTAAGTAATCCCTATGCCATCAGTGCTCTTAGTAAGGAACTGGTTAAGGTGATATGTGGGTGGGAAGGGAAGGTTGAGAACCACTGCTCTAGACTCAATTGTTACTGAACTATTTTGCTTGAGAAAAATTGAGTTGCCCGTTTCCTTTGGAGTTATGAAACCATGCACATAACGAGTCAACAAGGGACAATTAAAACAGTGGTTTTCAACCTTTTTCTTCCCACCCACATCCCACCTTGAGCAATCCCTTACTAATCACAGAGCACCGATGGCATAGGGATGACTTAAAGTGGGATGTGAGTTTGGGGGGAGGCAGTTTGAAAACCACTGATTTACAGTGAGAGGGGAAAGCTTTGAAAAGGACCTGCTTTACAGAGAGGGTGATGGGTGTGTGGAATGAGCTGCCAGAGGAAGTGGTAGAAACGGGAATCATCATTACGTGGATGAAGGACATAGACCCTTCGGCCCATGATGTTGTGCTGACTTCTATAAGCCTACTCGAAAAACCAAAACCTTCCCTACCTCACACCCATAACCCTCTATTTTTCTTTCATCCATGTGCCTGTCTCAGGGTCTCTTAAATGTCCTAACATTTCCTCCACCACCTCCCCTGATGTCTCCCCTAAACTTTTCTCCCTTCACTTTGTACAGATGTCCTCTGCTGTTTGCTTCTCCTTGCTTGGGTAAAAGGAGCTGGCGCTCTACCTTCTCTATGCCTCATCATTTTGTCGACCTCTATTAAGTCACAGGTTTAGATATGGGCTGAATGCAGGCAAATGGGGCTAACTTGGTCAGCATGGACGTTGGGCCAAAGGGCCTATTCCTGTGCTGTAGAAATATATGCATCTAGCATACCTATGATGTCTCACCTGGTGGAATAGCCTGCCTCTGTTCTTTTTTGCTCGATGTTCTGTATTATATTGGGCGGCATGTGGTTAGCGCAACTCTGTTACAGCCCCAGTGATCGGAATGGGGTTCAAATGTGTGTAAGGAATTTGTACGCTCTCCCCATGTCTGCGTGGGTTTTCCTTGGGGACTCTGGTTTCCTCCCACCCTTCACTTGGTGACTCTGGAGGGACTCTCTTTTGCTTCTCGCTCTCTAACTATAAGAAGCACTTAGGCAATTCCTGCCAGTAGCGAATCTGTCTGCATTGCAGCAGGCAAAAAGGAATTTCATGTAATAGGGGACTGTTTTATTACTATGATAATAAATTAAATCTTGAAACGTACCGGGGTTTGTAGGTCAATTGGATGCAATTGGGCAGCTCGGGTTCGTCGGCCAAAAGGGCCTGTTACCGTGCTGTAGGTCTAAAAAAAATAAAATGGAGGTTGCTCTTCCAGCTACCTTCAGGAGAGAGGGGTCAAGGAGATTGTGGGACAGGGCAGAGATACAGGCCATTGAACTTTGCACACAAGCTCCCATTCACCACAGAATTCTCAACCCCAGAGAATTGTGAAGGCCCGATCACTGCAGGTGCTTCAGGTGGAAGTAGGTCGCTATTGACAGTTGGAGGAATGGAAGGTTGTGAGGAACTGACGCACAGGAATAGTAGAGGCCAGGATCAGATTGAATGGTGGGGTAGGTTTGTGGGGCTGAATGGCCTCCTGCTTCCCCTTTTATGTCCTCTTGCAGCTTCACATTGTCGCGAGGTTCTATTATCTCACTTTTTTGTTCTTTTGTGATAGGCCTCGGTTACCAAAAAGGCAAGGAAAACAGACAGTTATTTGAACTTTATTTTATATTTTAAGATTACATGTAGCAAGAGTTATAGTTCCTCAGCAAACTTAGCTCCAGCTCTGTCTCTCCCTCTCTCTCTCTTCCCTTTTCCCTCAGAGCCAAAATCAATTCTCCCATTTCCTCTTAACATATCTAATTAACATTGTTTGTCTGTTGATCTGTACTCCTTCCCTTCCTATTTTTACCCCTTTATTTTCCCCAGCCCTTAATTCGCCTCGGCTGTTTTGATGATCCTTTTTTCACATAGCTTGAGAAAGGGCTCAGGCCTGAAATGTTGGTTCTAAATCTTTACCTCCTATGGATGCTACAGATCCTCCAGCATTTCTGTGTTTTTGACTACAATCACAGCATCTGCAGATTTTCACGTTTCACTTGCTCCTTGTTCCCACAGATATGGCTAACCTCAGCTTGCACGACCACGACGGATCAAGCGGTGCTTCCGATCAGGACACGCTGGCACCTCTGCCCCACCCGGGAGCGGCACCGTGGCCCATCGCCTTCCCATACCAGTACCCGCCACAGCACCCCTACAACCCCCAGCCACCGGGCTACCACGACGTCACTGGATTTACCTATGCAGGGGGAAGCGCCGGTAGCCAAGCCAGCGAAGGTGAGGGGGCTGTGGGCGTTGTGAGGGGCGGGTGGTCCACCAGACTTGGTCAGCTGACTCCTCAGTAACTCCCTCAGCACAGTAATGTTTCCAACCTGCTTCATGTTCAAGGTTGTTTATAATCTTAATGAACATTTACAATCCGACAAAACAGCTTTTCTCCAGACCACAATGCACAAAAAAAAATCACATAATGTTAAATGAATATTTTGGAATTATTTATCAGGTACAGGATACTGTTCATCAATCTCACAGCCTGTGGGAAGAAACTATTTCCCAGCCTGGCTGTCCTGGTTTTGATGCTCCTGCACCTCCTTCCTGATGGTAGTGGGTCAAAGATACTGCGCACTGGATGAAAAGGGTCCTCAATAATTTTTTGAGCCCGATTTAAGTAACGCTCCTAGTAAATGCCATCAATAGAGGAAAAGGAGACCCCAGTGTTCGCCTCGGCTGTTTTGATGATCCTTTATATTGACTCCCAGTCCAAAGCTTTGCAGCTACCGTCCCACACGCTGATGCAGCCGGACGGGGTTCTCTTAACCGTGCTCTTGTAAAATGTTGTCAAGATGGGGGCCGGTACCTGAAGAAGCGAACGTGCTGATGCGCCTTTCTGATTAGTGAGGTGTTGATGGCCAAGGATTGGTTGTCCGTTATGCGAACAAGTCCTGAACAGCCTGTAACCCAACAGTACGGACACTGAGGTAAAGAAGAAAATCTGCAGAGAGAGACATGGAATAAGTAAACACAGCGTAGAAGCAGGCCCTTCAGCCCAACATACCCATGTCGACCAAAATTATCTACCTACCAGTTTTTGGCCCATATCCTTCTAAACCCATCCTATTTATGTATCTGTCCAATTCTTTCTTAAACGTTGCAGTGGTACCTGCCTCAACCACCTCGTCCAGCAGCCCGTTCTGTACACCCACCACCATCTGTGTAAAATAAAAAGTTATCCTCAATTTCCTGTAAAGTCTCTCCCCCTGCCCCCCAACTCCTGGATACCTATTTCCCCTACTCTGGGTAAAAGATTCTTTACATTCACCTGATCTATTCCTCTCATGGAGCTGGGGTCTAGTGCAGTACATGAAAGTGCTAGAGGAAACATTACTTTACCCTTTACCTCCGATGGATGTTGTGTGCCCTCCTGAGTTTCTCCACCACAGTTAGCGCTGCGGTTAGCACAACACCAGTGATCTGGACTGGGGTTCGAAACCCGTGCTGTCTGTAATAAGTTTCTACGTTCAGCATGGGTTTTCCTCCCACCGTTCGAAAACCTACCTGGGAAGGGGGGGGGGGGGGTTATAGGTTAATTGGGTGTCATAGACTCATGGGCTGATAGGGCCTGTTACCAAATTACATTTAAAAAATTTAAATTTAGCAAGTTTGTGTATTGCATTCAACCTCAGCATCTGATGAACTGTTGGAGGAACTCAGCAGGTCACTCAGCATCCGTAGGAAGTAAAAGATGGTCGACGTTTTGGGCCTGAGCCCTTCCGTCAGGACTAGGCATGATAATTGATTTTTGCAGTTTTGGGTCACTCCTGCCCCATCTGGTTCCACTGTTTCCATCTCTTCTTTATTCACTTCTTTTATCTCTCTCTATCCACGCCCCCCCCCCCCCCCGCCTTAGATGATGCGAGGAGTGTTCCTCATGTCTCTCCCTCTACCTCTCCACATCTCACCCTATTTGTCCTATCGGCCCCTCCCCCTTTCCCCCTTTATGTACAGAATATCATCCCCTTCCCTTCAGGATCCTCACACGAAACGTTGACTGACCATTCTACCCATGTATGCTGTCTGACCTGCTGAGCTCCCCCAGCAATTCTTTGCCTGCTCAAGATCTCAGCATCTACTGCTTTTGTGTTCCTCTGTTGTTTCACACAGGGTTGATACTGCATCATAATAGAGACCAAGAGACCCCCCCCCCCCCCCCCCCCACCCCCGGCCATAGAGATCGACAAGGTGGTGAAGAAGGCATTCAACAGCCTTCCCTCCATCGGTCGGAGCACTGTGTACAGGAAACATTGAGCATGGAATAGCGCAGGAACAGGCCCTTCAGCCCACGTGTGTGCACTGAACATGATGTCCAAATCAAACTAAAACTCTGCTGCTAGCCCATGATAGAAATCCTACCATCCCCTTCATGTTCTTCCCACGGGCAGGGAGAATGCTGAACGACCAAAGGAACTGCTCACACTAACCACCTGAGACTCTCCTATTCACGACAATATTTATTTGTATGGATGAATACTTGTCCTGCATATGTATTGTACGTCTGCATGTGTAGTAAAACCCGACAGTCTGCAGACACTGTGGATGAAGTAAAAACACGACGCTGGAGAAACTCAGCAGGTCAAACAGTGTCCTTTAGCAAAGGTAAAGATTCAGAACCAACGTTTCGGGCTTGAGCCCTTCATCAGGGTATGAGCTTGAGGTCGTCTGTTGCTTGATACCCTGACGAAGGGCTCAAGCCCGAAACGTTGGTTCTGTATTTTTATCTTTGCTATGTAAAGGACACTGTTTGACCTGCTGAGTTTCTCCAGCCTTGTGTTTTTACTTGTCTGTATGTGTGTCATGTCCAGTTGTGTGTCTGCGTGTTTTCCACCAAGGACCGGAGAACACTGTTTTGTTGGGTTGTACTTGTGCGATCAGGTGACGATAAACTTGATTTGATGTTCCATGTGTGGCAAGGAATCACGGTCCAATGATGCACACAGGAGCCTGCAGTCACTGGAGCCAAACACAATTAAGTGGAGGAACTCAGCGGGCTGAGCACCATCCGTGGGAGAGGGAGAATAGTCAGCATGAAGGGGACCAGATCTAAGTATAGTTAATAGGTGCAGGAGAAGCCCATTGAGCCAATTCGACCCTGCTCCATCATTCGATAAGATCATGGCGCTGATGATAAAATGAAGACGATTCTTTTCTACCCACTGACCTTGGTCATGGACTCCACTTACCTGTATTAATTCCCCTGTACTTCAAAAAACTATCCCTGTCTGGGTTAAATACACTCAATAAGGCAGCCTCCTCTTCTTCCCTGGTCAAAGAGTTGCTTAGATTCACTCTTCTCTGGGAGAAGCAGTTCCTCCTCATCTCTGTAACCATACAGTAAAAAAACCCTGGTATCTGGCACCTACGGGGATCGGTAGACCCCAAATGAGTGAATTTTCCGGTTGCTTGAGATTGTGTGTTGTATCATTGGTGAAGTAACGGCGAGGAACTCCAATCTTAAACTTCCATATTTTTTACCTATTTATTTTCCACAATTTTTTTTGCCAGTTGTCCGAGGCTTGCTGGTTGCTTCAACTCTAGATAATGGAGATTTCACTGTATAACCAACATTTGATGATGTATCTTTACCTCCCATAGACGCTGCATGATCTGCTGACTTCCTCCAGCATTTTTCTCTTTTTAGTACAATCACAGCATTTGCAGACTCCTCATCTCTGTCTTAAGTCTGCTCCCCTGAATCATGAGGCTGTATCCCCTAGTTCTAGGTCTCACCAGTCAGTGAAAATAATCGCCCTGTTTCTATATACTCTATTCCTTTCATAATTTTGCCTCATCCTTCTCAACCCCGATGATTAGTCCCTGGTGACACAATCTCTCATAAGATAACCTTTTCATTTCCAGAAGGCCCTTGCATTGGGCCAGCATAGCTGGCTTAGTGATAAGTGCAACACTGTTACAAGCACCTGCAACCCAGGTTCAAATCCGGCGCTGTCTGTAAGGAGTTTGTATGTTCTCCCCGTGTCTGCGTGGATTTCCATAAGCAATCCTGTTTCCTCACACTTTCAGAACATACAGTGGTTTGTAAGTTAATTTGGTGAAATTGGGTGGCGTGGATTTAAATGGTCGAAATCAGTTTGTACCGAGCTTTAAATAAAATTATTTAATTTAAAATTTGATCTCTAATGCTATCCTCAGCACTTCTGTTGAATTTTGCACTACCTGTGGATCTTCAGTATGGGTTGATTTGCCGTATATCACACAAGACAAAGTTTTAGTACCGTGTTTCAGTGCAGGTGACGATGAACAATTCAATTGATTTCACCCTTGTGTTCTGCCCCGCAGGAAGTCGAAGCAGTGGCTCCAATCGCAGTGGGAGCGAGAGACGAGGGGGTAAGGAGAAGGAAGCCAAAGCTGGGGAGGCCAAATCGGGAGGCAGCGGCAGTGAGTCGGACCACACTACGCGGAGCGGCATCCGCCGGGAGCGGGCGACCAGCGAGCGCTCGGCACCCACCAGCGAGCACAGTCACCACAGCAACCTCAGCCATCGGAGCCACCATTCTGTAGCCGCCAGCATCCGTAGTCACCACACGCACCAGTCCTACGGGGCACCGGGCTTGCCGCCACTCTACACCCCTCCCCTAATGATGATGCCCCCGCAGTCAGCCTCGGCACCCCCTGGGGCACCGCCCGTCCGCGACCTGGCCTCGGTTCCCCCCGAACTCACGGCGAGCAGACAGTCTTTCAGAATGGCGATGGGGAACCCCAGTGAGTTCTTTGTGGATGTCATGTGACTTACTTCCCTACATCTCTGTAAAGAAAGCGTCATCTCTTCTGTTGTGCTACTAAAACCTGGACCCCTGTGTGATGGAGCAGCACATTTGGAGTGTGAACAGGATTGTATTTATTCAGCACTAATCTTGCAAGATTTATTGACATAAATTCTTGTTTTGCTTCCCTTATCCACTACCCAGCTACCTTGGCCCATCACACAACTGGACGACATTTCTAAGTGGAAAATACCCTGTTTGTCTGTCTTTTTTAACACCTCTTTAATCTTTTTTTTAAACAAACCAATATTCTGCTTCTGAGAGTTTGTTGCAAGATCAGAAATCAAACTTTAATAATTTCTCTTATTTTCTTTGGAACTAAACCTTTTGTGTGTTTCTTGACTTTAGCAAACGATTATGGGGGTGTTTGATTTCCTCTGATGTCAACTGGTAGGCAGTTGGTTCAGTGAGCTGAAAGGTCATTGGCCGGATTGTGTCAGCCTCTGGGCTTGGCATGGCTGAAAGGTCATTGGCCAGATTGTGTCAGCCTCTGGGCTTGGCATGGCTGAAAGGTCATTGGCCAGATTGTGTCAGCCTCTGGGCTTGGCATGGCTGAAAGGTCATTGGCCGGATTGTGTCAGCCTCTGGGCTTGGCATGGCTGAAAGCTGAAAGGTCATTGGCCAGATTGTGTCAGCCTCTGGGCTTGGCATGGCTGAAAGGTCAGAGGCTGGATTGTGTCAGCCTCCGGGCTTGGCATGGCTGAAAGCTGAAAGGTCATTGGCCAGATTGTGTCAGCCTCTGGGCTTGGCATGGCTGAAAGGTCATTGGCCGGATTGTGTCAGCCTCTGGGCTTGGCATGGCTGAAAGCTGAAAGGTCATTGGCCGGATTGTGTCAGCCTTGGCATGGCTGAAAGCTGAAAGGTCATTGGCCGGATTGTGTCAGCCTCTGGGCTTGGCATGGCTGAAAGCTGAAAGGTCATTGGCCGGATTGTGTCAGCCTTGGCATGGTTGAAAGCTGAAAGGTCATTGGCCAGATTGTGTCAGCCTTGGCATGGCTGCCAACTTTGTTTTTAACTGTCTAGTCACCGGACAGAAGGGAAAAAGTGGGCAGACCCAGACAGCAAGGAGGAGCATGGAAGAGTTGGCTGATTTTTCTTGCATTAAACTTGATCATTAAGTGTATGATCATGAATTGCTTCGTAAACTCCTTCAACGAGACACCGCAAGCCTTATATTTCACGTAGAAACAAACAAAAAAAAAAGCTGTCCAACAATGAAATCATTCAGTAGAACGTCTGATGTTTGTGTTTTGTGTAACTCCTCCTCTCATGAGTTTCATGGCTTGAGTTTTGTGGGCAGTGAAAGCAATTTGGATCAAAGCGCACATCAACCCCCTTCATTCCCCCCACCCTCGTCTGTTCCCACCCATCCCTCCCATTTGATAAAATCGGTACCTAACGATCAATGAAACCTCAAAACAGTCAGAGCAGCAGAGCTAGCGAGATGATGGAATCGGATCCCTCAGGAACAACCCACAGAGTCTCAAGTGTGGAGAGCAAAGACTCCATGAGACAGTGAAGGGCAGCTGCACTAGAATCTCACAAACCTCATCCACTCATTGAATCATAAATTGAATCAGAGAAAATATAACATGGAGCTGAGATGTGACCCTGAATGATGGTTTTGTAGATGACAGTTTCATTGTATACTTTAATAAAACAGTTCTAGATGATTTCTTCACAGCAACTCATTTGGTTACTTGGAAGAGAGTTACACATCTGTTTTCTATTGTCTTAACGGGGAAGACCATTCTGTATGGTCTTGGCTACTGCAGTGAAAGTCAAGACACCTGCATTTACCATTAAAACTGACTTTTGATCCCATTTCAGAATGTGCCCTGATCTGTACACTCAGATGATGCTATTTCTCTAATGTTTGTACATTGCCACCAAAAGACCTATCTGTTAGTTCTGCTTTATCAATGGATTTATGTTCCCCATTGTACAAACCTCCATCAGGCCTCCCCTCAGCCTCCAACAATCCGACTTTGTCCCCTATGGTTCACATCTGCTAAACCAGGCAACGCCCTAGTAAGCCTCTTCTGCGCCCATTCTTTCTTTTTCAATCTTTTTATTGGTTTTTGATTATTAAAAAAAAAATCACATGCACAGATACATAATGTTCAGGTAACAATAAATTAAAATTACAGAGAGTTATCAACAGTAAACAAGATCTGTATAATCCGTGTTATTGATTAAAAAAAGAGAAAGAAAAATAATCTATAACTAATCAAATTTATTTCTAGCCCTAACCTATTATATCAGAAATTACTATCAAAGTTGGCCATCAATTACTAATTTCAAAACTAATAGCTATGAAAAAAAATTAATAAACTAAAAATAATTGATCTATAAATTTTGAAAATAATTTTAAAAACTCCAAAGAGGAAAAAAAATTAATACTTGTTTTAGGTAGTTAAGCACCTGATTTTCTTGAGAGAGAGAGAGAGAGAGAGATGCCATCAAATCCAATAACCATTGTTTATGGATGGCATCTTTCCACTGCAGCACAATGAGCCTCGAGCAAACGGAGAAGCAAAAGGAACCACATGGGATTGTAATGGAGTCCAAATTAAGTCCACTGGTCCATTCATTACAAAAATAGCAGTGAAAGGGCTCAGAGACAGATTTATATCAAGAATTAAAGATAGTGTACTAAATACATCTTTCCAGTAGTTACAAAGAGGGGACATCGCCAGAACATAAGATATAAAGGACCTTCCTGAGATGTACACTTAGCACATTTTGAAGATATATTGGGGTAAAATTTAGCTCATTGAACTTTGGAATAGTGGGCCCGATGGACTATTTTAACTTGTAATAAGGAATGTATAGCACAGAGAGAGAGAATGAATGTACAGTTTTCAGAATAGACTCCCAACAGCAAACAGCTGTTGAAAGTCATGTTCCCAAACTTTCTTAATGTTAGATAAAGAACTATCGCTAGATCTTACAAGTAGTTCATAAAGGGCTGAAAGCAGTCCTTTCTGATTAGGTGTAAAATGATATCCTTCCCAGATAAGAATAAAATCTAACTCTTAGGGAAAGCTTAACATTAAGGAGTTTAAGAAGATCTTAATCTATAAATAGCAAAAAAAAATTTTGATTAGGTCATTTAAATTTGGTGGATAATTGCTCAAAGGAAGCCAAGTTTTGGTCTATATACAATTTCAAGAAATATTGAATACCCAACCTGGACTATTGAGTATCCAAAGTCATGAACAGAAGGTTTAAAAAAAAAGGAATTGTGTAAAGTCGGACTAATTAATAAAAATCGATGATAACCAAGGTGCTTTCTAAATGAGAACCAAATACGCCTTTCCAAAACTTCAACCTCTCCAAGTAGGGCCTAACCAAAGTTTCATCCAGTTGCAACATGTTGAGTTGAGTGAGTTGTTCAGTTGGATCTTTGGCATCTTTTATTAATAGTTATGGAATTACTCGTTATTTTCAGTGCGAATGTGTCCAAACACTGAACATCATTGTAGTTCTGAACCATTACATTTGGACCGTGTGGGGGGGGGGGGGGAGCAATATTACTGAGGTAGATTGCGCTATGCTTTTACAGCACCAGACACCCAGGTTTGAATCCTCCACTGTTTGTAAGGAGTTTGTACGTTCTCCCCATGTCTGCGTGAGTTTTCCCTGGGTGCTCCAGTTTCCTCCCACACTCCAAAATATATGGGGATATAGGTGCAATTGTGTGGCACAGGTTTAAAGGGCTGTAAATAAAATGTTTAATTTTTGCTCTAAATCTGAATTAGACACCCATATGGTGAAACCAAAGTGTCCCAGCCATTTTTTATTAATGCAAACTTGATTGTACCACTTGGGATCAACATCAGTTCCATTAGATGCGTATCTTCCTCCTGAGCCTGGTTGACACCAATGGTGGGAAGAGCTCAGTGAGACTTCGATGATCCAAGCCTCAAGCAGAAATAACAATCCCAGAATCAAAGTGAAACCTACAAGTACACATTCAACAGTTATCTTGGGAATGGTCCAATTTTAAGCCCCTGACCAAAAACACGAATGGAAAGAACAGACACATTATCAAGTTGTATTTGGAAAGTTATAGACTCATTATCTTGGCTACATGTTACGAATAAGGTACTTATAAAAGCAATATGCATTTTGTACCTTTAATTCATCAATGTCTAAGACAGGAATATGATCAAACTCTTTACAGTAGGATGAAAAGTGTGGAACCCAATCCCACTGGTCCATGAGAATATTTCTATTTTTTTTTTATTTGAGAAAGATCCACTCTCTATCTTCTTAGCTGTCCACGCGTTACTTGGGTTCTCCCTCTTTGAGTGGGATGGTTAGCATAGCAGTTAGCGCAATGCTTTTACAGCGTCAGCAATTGGTACCGGGATTCAAATCCTGTGCTGTCTTTAAGGAGTTTGTGTCTGGGTGGATTTTCTCCAGGTGCTCCGGTTTCCACCCACCCTCAAAAAAAATGTACCGGGGGTTGTTGGTCAATTGGGTGTAATTGAGCAGCGTGGGCCTGTTACTGTGCTGTATGTCTAAATTTTTTTTTAATGCCCTTGCTCTTGTTTGATCGACTTCAATGGTTGTAGAATCACAGACATGTAAGGCAAGGAAGGAGGCCATTGTTTCTGCGCTCCCAATTCTTGAACCAGAGCCTTGTTCTGACAAAGGAGTTTGGAACTGCATTGTGGATTCTGCCTGATCTTCTGTTCAGTCTTTTCTGCTTTTGGATTTCTGAATATTTTTAAAATGTTCATCTTGGTCTATAGCCTTGACCTCTTCAAATTCTCATGCAGCTACTTTTAAATGTCATGACAATTTCTTCATCAGATTTTCAAGCTCCAGGCACTCACTGCCCATTCTTCAATGTAGCTAACCCAGTAATGACACAGTGTGGTATCTTAATGGAAATCTATTTAATCAATTCACAGAGAATGCATTGAATTGTTTTCCAGTTACATGCAGCGAAATGTAGCAAAAAGCTTAATTTTATAATAAGAATTTAAATCATTCCCTGCCCAAGGTTGCCAGGTGTGACACCAGATTTAAAAAAAATAATTTTAAAAAGTTGTAAAAAGCGCCAACAGACCCATAAAGAGCCTAAAAATCTAAAACCTGCCAATCGGCATTTTCTGCTGCCAACTGATTCAAGAAATTGTCAAATTTCTGCTATTTGGTGCCAAAGGTGCCAAATCTGGCTGCCCTGCCACTGTCTGCCTACAGAGAGTTATCAGATTCTGATCTCTGAAAACCAACCCATTTCTGTAAACTCTCAGGAGGTGGCTGAGATCACTCCGGTAAAGGTTTGGTGAGTTTGGCAGAGCTGATCAGGAAAATTGCTGCTTCTCTGATAGAAAATAGAACATACATAAAGTCCAGGTAGCAGGTCGGGTATTGACATGTTCCTTGCTGATTTTTTTAATGTTCAATAGCTACATTGCCAAGTCAGTTGTGTTCAGATGGCCAGAAGTTAAGCTGAACTTAAAGGAGAAATGTGATGTACTTTAGAAGGACTAAGCAAGGTAGGACGAACTTTGTAAACGGTAGGAGTGCAGTAGAATAGGCCAGCCATTCTCAACCTTTGGTCCCCTCTAGGACTCTGCAGAAAGTTTAGAGGCTCCCTTCCCCATGAAGCAATCAAGTTTAGTTCCATACTTCTCTCCTACATAAAGGATAAAAATATTTTATGATTTCAGTCCTCGGCTGCCCTCAAATGTCCTGTTGCCCCTGTTGGAGTAGAAGGATACATAATTCCCTGAAAGTGGGATCAGAGGCAGGTAAGGTCATAAAGATTGGAGGGGGTAGGAAGGGTGGGGGGGGGGGGAAGAAAAGAGAGAAAGTGTCACTGTGTATATTTAATGAGAAACATTTGTACATCTGTTGGTTGATATGATTCATAGAGCGATAAATAAAAAATTACAAAAAAAAAGATAAGGTCATCAAGAGTGCCTTTGCAGGTTGGCTATCATTAAAGTATTGAGAACAGGAGATGGGATGTTATGGTATAAGACATTGGTGAGGTCAAATCTGCAGTATTGTGTGTGGTTTGGATTACAACCTAAATGTGTACACTGTTGTGTCTTTGAATGGGGCACGTACAGACTGGAGCTGCAGATATAAATTTAGATATTATTCAGCACAAAACGAGAATAATGATTAACAAGATGTTTGTTGTCATGTTCATTGTTCAATGTACATATACACCAAAATTCTTACTCACTGCAGGCGAACAGGTACCTTGTTTTTTAAAAAAAACACAACTACACAATAGTGTAAATCACAACAAATTAAAAAAAGATAATAAATGGAAAAGATAATGGGTATTAAATATTCCCAGTTTCCACCGTGGGTTACAATAGCACAGGCAGGCCTTTTTGTGGCTGGAGTATATGATGAGTGTAGTAAGGGGAGGTTCAAGAGTGTGATACCTGTTGGAAAGTAAGTGTTCTTGAACCGAGAGGTGCTGGTCTTCAGACGTCTGCCTGAAGGGAGCAGTGAGAAGAGGCTCCGACGAGGGTGATGGGGGTCCTTTATGATGGAGACCTGGGCAAACAGAATCTCAGTACAATATCTCAGGTGAATCTCTCTCCAAGTACAAAGGTAGCAGGTGAATAAACCCAATTTCAATGGGAACAATGATGTACATTTTGGGTATGGACGAGGTTCCCTGGAGTCATCCCAACTGACAAGGACACTCCTGAATATTAAAAACAATTTCCACCTATTTGATCCTCCTGCTCCCTACCTCACAAAGCGAAACAGAGTTCACCTGGTCACCACCTTTCATCATACTCACTTCTTTGCCACTTCTGCCAGCTCCACCACCAGCCCCATCTTCCCCTCTCCCACCCTTTATGCTTTCCACAGGGTCCACTGCCTTTGTGACTACCCAGACCACTTCCCTTCCCACACCCCTCCCTATCCCCCAGCACCCACCCCTACTATTGCACAAAGTGCAATGCTTGTCCTCACACCTGCGCCCTCACCACCATCCAAGGACCCACATGGTCCTTCAAGGTGAGGCAGAGATTCACATGCACCCCCTTCAGCCTCATCTACTGTATTCAATGGGATCGTGGTCCCCAACAAATAGGTTTGAATTGCCTCGCAGAAGGGCTTGGCCCAAAACATTGGTTACCTCCTATGGATGTTGCGAGACCTGCTGAGTTCCTCCAGCATTTTTATGCTTTTACTACAATCACAGCATCTGCAGACTTTTGTAGTTAACTACTTTGACCATTGTATTGGCTTTGCACACAATGGTGTTTATTCACGACCTTCTCCTTGACTGAAGACTGGTTCTCATTTGTATTAAAAACAGAAAGAGAGAGATGCTGGAGGAACTCAGTGGGTCTTGCAGCATCCCTAGGAAGTAAAGATATATAATCAGCATTTTGTGCCTGAGCCCTTCTTCAAGGTATCAGTAAAAAGCAAGTAGGTGGAGAGATGTAAAAACACAACATTGGAGAAGCTTAGCAAGTCAAACAGTGTATATAGCAAAGATTAAGATACATAACCAACGTTGGGGCAAGTCAAACAGTGTATATAGCAAAGATTAAGATACATAACCAACGTTGGGGCTTGAGCCCTTCATCAAGCTAGGCTGGGAGATCCATCCAATTAGTCTGGGAGATGGGCTAATTTCTAGTGCTTTTCTACTTTAACTGGTGGTAATGATATCGTAAGCTTTCAGACCGTGGGTGCTTCTCCCCAACACTATCACACCTTATTTTACAGAGATGGGCCAAAATACTTAAAAACACTATGACCCATCTTTAGGGCAGCATGGTTGACATAGCGGTTAGTGCAATGCTGTTCCTGCGCTGAGAAGGGAGAGCACAGGCCCAGAGGCAAGAGGTACATATGGGTGGGAGGGGAAGCTGAGAAGTCTTACAGGGAGGGGATAGTGCTCTGAATGGAGAGAGAGGGGTGGAGAGCTGGAGGTAAAGAGATAGAGGGATGGGGAAGAGTACTTGATAGAATCATTGAGTTGTGGCTTTGGCTTGGCTTCGCGGACGAAGATTTATGGAGGGGGTAAAAAGTCACGTCAGCATGGATAAATGATTAAACATTGGCCTAACTCATCCGTGCCAATCAAGTTATCCATTTGAGCTTGTCCCATTTCTCTGTATTTGGCCTACATCCCTCCAAACCTTGCCTACCCATGGATCTGGCCAAATCTCTTTTACACATTATGCTTGATCTCCCCTCTGCCACTTCCTCTGGGAGCTTGTTCCACAAACCCACCACCTCTGTGTGAAGAACTTGCTCATTGGGTCCGTGGATGAATGGAGAGGATTTCTGTGGCTGAATGACAGCTCAGAAATGAAACCTTTCAGTGGGGTGAGAAACCAAAATGGGAAGGATGAGTGAAAGATGTTGAGAAATCACGAATGGTTTTGAATTTTTCTTTTGTGTTCCAAAATACAGTGAGCTTTGTTTTTTCATGCTACCCAGGCAAGTAAACTTATACAGCAGGCAGTCCAATAATTACAAATAAGTAAATAAATAGTGTGGGGAGTAGTGTGAAATGTAGTGCAGGGAATGGAGAAAGTGCAAAAATCAAAGTGCAGGGAATGAAAAAAGTAGTGATTAAAAAAAAAAATCCTGCAAGGGCATTGCCTTTTACCAGTGAATCCATTCAAGAGGCTGCCTAATTGACTACTGATCCGTGGCATTCACATCCACAGTGGCAAGGTGTTTTGAAGCTGGTGTTGAACCGTATCAACTCCTGTCTGAGCGGCAACATGGATCCGTTCTAACTTGCCTATCGCAGTAACAGGGGTAAGGCGTGCATGCGCGTGCACACACTCACGTACATAGACACACAAACAGAAAGACACACTCATATGCCAACCATGCATGCACTCATGCAGAGGAATGCATCCAAACCCCATGTACAAACACACATAGATACAGCATGCAGCTTCTGTCTGAGCAGCGACATGGATCTGTTATCTACTGCATCTATAGTAGATGCCATCTCACTGGTTTTACACAGAGCCCTGGAACACCTACAGCAAAATGCATACATCATGATACTCTTTATTGACTACAATTCAGCATTCAACACTCAAACTGAACAACAAACTCCAAGACCTGGGCTGCGATACACACTGTTACTGTTGGATCTTGGATTTCTCACCTCCAGACCCCAATCAATTTTGGCAAGAACATCACCACAATTTCTAACAGTACCAGTGCACCAAAAGGTTATGTACTTACCTCTCTGCTCTACTCACCTTATTTCTATAACTGTGTGGTTTGGCACGATAATGGCACCATTCACAAATTTGGTGATGATACCACTGTAGAGAATTTATAAAAAGGAGTGATGAATTAGCATACAGGAGGGAGACTTGGCTGAATAGTGTACTAACAACAACCTCTTATTCAACTGTCACCAAGATCATGGAGGAGATTATCGAATTTAGGAAAGGAAGACCAGAGGTGAGCGATCCGGGGATCATTGGGGATCACCATTCAAGCATGTAAGCACATTTAAATTTCTGGGACTCGCTATCTCAGAAGACATTTTTTGAACCCATCATGAAAACAGAACATCAGTGCCTCTACTTCGGGTCAGGAGTTTGTGGAGGTTTGCTATGGCATCGAAAACCTGGGCAAACCTCTTCAGATGTATCATGGAAAGTGTGCTGACTCGCTGCATATCTGAATTAGAAGTAGAATTGATTGTCATGAATATAAAAAAAATTATATACAGCATGGTAACAGGTCATTTCACCCACAAGTCCATGCCATCCAATTAATCAACAACCTTGGTACGTTTTGAAGGATGAAAGGAAACTGGAGCCCCCGGGGAAAACCCACACAGACATGGGGAGAACATTACAAACTCCTTACAGACAGCGCGGGATTCGAACCCCATTCCCGATTGCTCGTGCTGTAAAAGTGTTACACTAACTGCTACACAAACTAAAAATATATTTTAAAAAATTTCTGGAATGAAAGGATGAGTGTATAAGGAATGTTTGATGGCTCTTCAACTGCACTCCTTGGAGTTCAGAAGAATGGGGTGGGGGGTCCTCAAACAAAGCATTTCAAATGTTGAAAACCCTGGACAGAGTTTCCAGTCATAGAGGGCACAATTTTAGGATTGAGGGGTGCCCATTTAAAATTGAGATGTCCCATTTAAAATTGAGATATGGAGGAATTTCTTTAGCCAGAGAGTGGCAAACTTCTGGAATTTGCTACCACGTGTGGCTGTGGAGGCCAAGTCATTGGGTGTATTTAAGGCAGAGATTAGTAGGTATCTGAATAGACAGGGTATCAAAGTTATGGAGATGGCAGGGAGTGGGAAAATGAATCAGCTCATGATGGAAAGGTGGAGCAGACTTGATGGACTGAATGGTCTATTTATGCACCTGTATCTTAGGGGTGCTAATGACTTCCTTCTCTGGCTGAGGGACCAGACCTGCACATTTGAGCCCAAATGTGCTCTCAGCTCAGCAACGTTGTTGTAACATGATGTCCCCTGCTCCTGTACTCAATGTGTCAAACACAAAAGTCTGCAGACGCCGTGATTGAAATAAAAACAATGCTGGAGAAGTTCTACCAGGCCAAACAGTGTCCTTTAGAGAGCAAAGGTAGATACATCACCAGCGTTTCAGGCTTGAGCCCTTCACTGGACCTGCTGTGTTTCCAGCATTGTGTTTTCACTGTTTCTTTTCTTTGGCTTGGCTTCGCGGACGAAGATTTATGGAGGGGGTAAAAAAGTCCACGTCAGCTGCAGGCTCGTTTGTGGCTGACCAGTCCGATGGGAGACGGACTGGCAGACACGATTGCAGCGGTTGCAAGGGAAAGTTGGTTGGTTGGGGTTGGGTGTGGGTTTTTCCCTCCTTTGCCTTTTGTCAGTGAGGTGGGCTCTGCGTCTTCTTCAAAGGAGGCTGCTGCCCGCCAAACTGTGAGGCGCCAAGATGCACGGTTTGAGGCGTTATCAGCCCACTGGCGGTGGTCAATGTGGCAGGCACTAAGAGATTTCTTTAGGCAGTCCTTGTACCTTTTCTTTGGTGCACCTCTGTCACGGTGGCCAGTGGAGAGCTCGCCATATAATACGATCTTGGAAGGCGATGGTCCTCCATTCTGGAGACGTGACCCATCCAGCGCAGCTGGATCTTCAGCAGCGTGGACTCGATA